>NC_081534.1:34578167-34650667 GCF_030273125.1 Centropristis striata
GGCCCTGAGTGTGTCCTGACCTCTCCCCTGGCTCTGTGTAAAGGCCCTGAGTGTGTCCTGACCTCTCCCCTGGCTCTGTGTAAACGTAGTAACGCTGTGTGTCCACCAGGTGGTGCTGGCGGCTGGAACCCAGCCGGCTGCAGAGTGTCCCCAGAGTCCAGCAGCAACAGGACCGTCTGTCTCTGTGACCACCTGACTCACTTTGGCGTCCTCATGGTGAGTCAGTAAACAACAACAATAATAAACAAGTCAACAGGGCTAGAAATAAACAGGGGATTTAATATTTAATTACATTTAAAACATCATTTGGCATTTATTAAATGGATAAAATTGCCCTGTAATAAATATGTGGATGTGGAATATGGAATGCCTTTTAATTTGATGTTTAATAAATTAAAAATAACAGTAATAAATATGTCTGTGACAATGATAGAAACATGTGGGTAGAAATAAATCCTGAAATAAATAAATGAGGTATTTAATATTCAATTAAATTCAAATTATTATTTGACATTTATGAAATGAAAGCCACCTGAAACAAACAAATGTGGAATTATGAAATAAAATAGCAATAAAATAAATATGTGGATGTAGAATATGGAATGCCTTTTAAGTCCGTAATAGATAAATAAATAAATAAATAAATAAATAATTGTGTCTATGAAATGAATAATTATTCAGTATTTTCTGGCACCAAATTAACATTTTGAAGAGCTTTTGTGAGCTGGACATGAGTCTCATTGTGTCTCTTGTCTCTCTGTCTCTCTGTCTCTTTGTCTCTTTGTCTCTCTGTCTCTCTGTCTCTTTGTCTCTCTGTCTCTCTGTCTCTTTGTCTCTTTGTCTCTTGTCTCTTTGTCTCTTTGTCTCTCTCTGTCTCTTTGTCTCTCTGTCCCTTTGTCTCTTTGTCTCTTTGTCTCTTTGTTTCTGTCTCTTGTCTCTTGTCTCTTTGTCTCTGTCTCTTTGTCTCTCTGTCTCTTTCCCTCTTTGTCTCTCTGTCTCTTTGTCTCTCTGTCTCTCTGTCTCTTTGTCTCTTTGTATCTCTGTCTCTTGTCTCTTTGTCTCTCTCTGTCTCTTTGTCTCTCTGTCCCTTTGTCTCTTTGTCTCTGTCTCTTTGTCTCTCTGTCTCTCTGTCTCTTTGTCTCTTTGTCTCTCTGTCTCTCTGTCTCTTTGTCTCTTGTCTCTTGTCTCTCTGTCTCTCTGTCTCTCTGTTTCTTTGTCTCTGTCTCTTTGTCTCTCTGTTTCTCTGTCTCTCTGTCTCTTTGTCTCTTTGTCTCTCTGTCTCTCTGTCTCTTTGTCTCTCTGTCTCTCTGTCTCTTTGTCTCTTTGTCTCTTGTCTCTTTGTCTCTTTGTCTCTCTCTGTCTCTTTGTCTCTCTGTCCCTTTGTCTCTTTGTCTCTTTGTTTCTGTCTCTTGTCTCTTGTCTCTTTGTCTCTTTGTCTCTTTGTCTCTGTCTCTTTGTCTCTCTGTCTCTTTCCCTCTTTGTCTCTCTGTCTCTCTGTCTCTCTGTCTCTTTGTCTCTTTGTCTCTCTGTCTCTTGTCTCTTTGTCTCTCTCTGTCTCTTTGTCTCTCTGTCCCTTTGTCTCTTTGTCTCTGTCTCTCTGTCTCTTTGTCTCTTTGTCTCTCTGTCTCTCTGTCTCTTTGTCTCTTGTCTCTTGTCTCTCTGTCTCTCTGTTTCTTTGTCTCTGTCTCTTTGTCTCTCTGTTTCTCTGTCTCTTTGTTTCTTTGTCTCTTGTCTCTTTGTCTCTCTGTCTCTCTGTCTCTTTTTTCTCTTGTCTCTTTGTCTCTCTGTCTCTCTGTCTCTTTGTCTCTCTGTCTCTTTGTCTCTCTGTCTCTCTGTCTCTTGTCTCTTTGTGTCTCTGTCTCCGTCTGCAGGACGTCTCTGGAGCGTCTCCTCACATCGACCCGAAGAACAACAAGATCTTGACCTTCATCACCTACATCGGCTGCGGCGTGTCGGCCATCTTCTCTGCGGCGACGCTGCTCACCTACATCGCCTTCGAGTGAGTCCACAACCGACACGATCTGGTCCTGAACGGAGACACGGAGACGTTAACGATGTCTTCAGTCAGTGTCTGTCCTGCCAGAACAGATTCACTGTTACAAATTAAGAGTTTAAACACCAGGAACATAAAACCAGCATGAAAGACACCATGTAGCTGTGCAGGAGACAGAAACAATCTGAGTTTAGAGTAGGGCTGGGCGACACGGCAATAAATATCATCACGATATGGTTTTTTATATCGTCCGATTTCGATTATAATCACAATTTAACATAAAACATAAAAATGTTGTTTTTAAACAGCCAGTTTTAAAGCATGTTATTTTTACAACTTTTTGGGTAAATTTACAGTGGTACTTACAGTGGTGTGTCATCTGCATAGAATTGGTGGGAGAGACAGTGGTTTATATATGTCAGGCCGAACAACGCCCCTTAGCCGTGGTATAACCCCAAAAAACACTGCCTGTCGTGACCTATTGCTTAATTAAAACACAAAATGACCAAAAGAAGTTAAAAAAATTGACCAACAAAAGACACAAAATGACAAAAAAAAGACATAAAATTGACCAACGAAAGACAACATGACCAAGAAAGTCCAAAAATTCCAAATAACTACAAACAAAAGAGAGAGATTACCAAAAGATGTAAAGGTGACAAAAAAGTAAAATAATGACATAAATATGACCAACAAAAGGCACAAAAAGACCAAAAAAGTCAAAAAATGACTAAAAAGTAAAAAAAAAAAAAACAAAAAAAAAAACCAAATTACCAAAAGGTGTAAAAATGACAAAAGAGTAAAAAAAAAAAAAATGACCAACAAAGGAGACGAAATTACCAAAATATGTAAAAATTACAAAAAAGTTCAATAATGACATAAAAATGACCATAAAAAGTTTTTAAAAATGGCCAACAAAAAAGACACAAAATTACAAAAACAGTCAAAAAATGACCACAAAATGAACAACAAAGGAGACGAAATTACCAAAAGATGGAAAGGTGACAAAAAAGCAAAATAATGACATAAATATGACCAACAAAAGGCATAAAAATTGCCAAAAAAGTAAAAAAATGACAAAAGTGAAAAAAAAAAAAGACCAACAAAGGAAACGAAATTACCAAAAGATGTAAAAATGACAAAAAAAGTTCAATAATGACATAAAAAAAATTCATTAAAAGTTTTTTAAAAATGGCCAACGAAAGACGCAAAATTACAAAAACAGTAAAAAAAAATGACCAACAAGGGAGAGAAAATTACTAAAAAAATTCCCCAAAAATGACCAACAAAGGAGACAAAATTACCAAAAGATGTTAAGGTGACAAAAAAGTAAAATAATGACATAAATATGACCAACAAAAGGCACAAAATGACCAAAAATTAAAAAAAATTACAAAAAAAGTAAAAAAAAAACAAAAACCCAAAAATTACCATAAGGTGTAAAAATGACAAAAAAAGGAAGAAGAAAACAAACAAAATTACCAAAAGGTGTAAAAATGAAAAAAAAAAGACAAAAAAAAAACAAAAATATGACCAACAAAAGGCACAAAATGACCAAAAAGTTAAAAAAAGACAAAAAAGTAAAAAAAAAAAAAAAAATTACAAAATTACCAAAATATGTAAAAATGACAAAGCTGCAGATTTTTATTACGTCTGTGGCCGCTATTACATTCGTGGACGTTACATGAACATGTCTTAGTTCATGTACAGGCAGTAATGAAAAGGAGGCTAAAACTGACCAAATAACCCCAGACTGAAGCCAGGGTTGGACCTCCCTGCAGCTCGTCCTTTCTGTTCTTTGCTAAATGGATTCATCCAAACTTGACTTCCCTCCAGGAACCAAACCTCGGGTGATTCATGTGAGAACACTGAGAAACTGCCAGCAGCTGATTGTGGAGGATCGGGTGGCGGCGGATACAAATAAAGCTGTCAACAAGATGCCGTTTCAACCACGTTTCTTCTGGTTCCCACAGGAAACTCCGGCGCGACTACCCCTCCAAGATCCTGATGAACCTGAGCACGTCGCTGCTCTTCCTCAACATGGTGTTCCTGCTGGACGGCTGGCTGGCCAGCCTGCACGCCGACTGGCTGTGTCTGTCCGTGGCCGTCTTCCTGCACTACTTCCTGCTCACCACCTTCACCTGGATGGGGCTGGAGTCCATCCACATGTACATCGCCCTGGTCAAGGTGTTCAACACCTACATCCGCCGATACATCCTCAAGTTCTGCATCGTGGGCTGGGGTGAGCAGCTGACAGGTCTAGATCAAGGGGACGTCAAGGGGTCCAGACAGTTCAGGGTCTTAGACATTTAGTTGTATCAAATATTTAATTTTTATATTTAATAGTTTTAGTGGATACAAAGTTGTTGTCTTTAGGCTGATACATACTCGGCAAAAACAGAGAAATGATAATGTTTAAATCTTTGGTAATTTTGTTTCCTTTGTTGGTCTTTTTTGGTCATTTTTTTGCCTTTTTTGTAATTTTGTCTCTCTTTTTGATGATTTTAAAAAACTTTTTTGTAGTTTTGTGTCTTTTGTTGGTGTTTCTTTTTTTCTTTTCTTTTTTACACCTTTTTGTAAATTTGTCTCCTTTGTTGGTCATTTTTTGCCTTTTTTGTCATTTTAACACCTTTTGATAATTTTGTAATTTTTGGGGGGGTATTTTTTTTTTAACTTTTTTGTCATTTTGTGTCTTTTGTTGGCGATTATTAAAATCTTTGTCATTTTTACATCTTTTTCTAATTTTTCGGGGGTATTTTTTTAAATTTTTTGTCATTTTTGGTCATTTTGTGCCTTTTGTTGGTCATATTTATGTCATTATTTTACTTTTTTTTGTCACTTTTACATCTTTTGGTAATTTTGTCATTTTTTTACTTTTGTCATTTTGTGTCTTTTGTTTGGTCATTTTTTTACTTTTTTATCACTCTAACATCTTTTGGTAATTTCGTCTCCTTAGTTGGTCATTTTTTTACTATTTTGTAATTTTGTCTCCGTTGTTGGCCCTTTTTTGACTTTCTATGGTCATTTTGCGTCTTTTGTTGGCTTTTTTTTTTTTTTTTTTTTTTACATTTTTACATCTTTTGGTAATCTCATCTCTCTTGTTGGTCATTTTTATGTCATTTTTTGACTTTTTTGTAATATGTTGCAGTGAAATAAAAGGACACAGAGAAGGGAATGTAAAAAGAGCAAGAAACGGCCTAAAACAGCTTCTTCAGGTTCAATATAATTGTTTACTCATGAGTAAACAACACAACATGGTTGATCAGTTCCTTTAATCGCGGTGCCAAAGCCTTGAAACATCAACCTCATTCCTGAAAAAAACAGCGTGTCCCAAAGCTTTTCTGGAGAACCTCTCGGTCCTGCATGTTTTAGATCTACTCCAACACAGCTGACTCAAATGATCCGCTTGTTATCGAGAAGCTTCAGGAGTTCATAACGGGCCGATCATTTGACTCAGCTGTGTTGGAGTAGATCTAAAACTCCAGGAGAGGACTGGGAAGCATGCTGCAGCAAAACTTGAATTCAGTTAAGATGTTACGGCTGAAAGTAGTTGGAATTTAATTTGAAGCGGAAGCTTGTTTAACTCAAGGCGATTCAGCTGTGTGAGCTCTTAGTGGGGACTTTTTCACAGTGGTTTTCAATCTGAACAAGGTGACTTTGCACTTTTTTTCCTTTATCTCATCATATAATCATCAATCTTATCATTTTTGGGGGGAATAATAGGACTAATAGCTCTGAAGTCTTATTTAACCCTTTGATGCACAACATGGTCTAAAGTGACCCGACAGAGTTTTTATGTTCTATATGTTTGCAATAAATTATTTTCATCATTCAGTATTCCAGGTTTTCCTCAATTAGTTTGTTTTTGATCATCATACATCCTAATTTTATGTTTTCCTTTATTCATTTTTTAATAAAATCCCTTTTTGTGTCCCTACTCTTCTAATGCACAACATCCATTTTTTTAGCTAAGTAGCTTGCTAAGCTAGCTACTTAACTAACTTATTGTCTAAGTCACTAGCTTACTTAGCCAAGTCGTTAGCTATGTAATAATACAAAAACTTTTTTTTCTTCATAAAGTATGTGAGGCAAAATGGAAATAATGATCTGTTGTTATCAAAAACAAGATATTTAAAGAATGCTTGGAATATTAAATCATAAAATAAGTTGATATCAAAAGATAGAGCACAGAAACACACAGCAGCATTAAATAACATGGGAAATGAATATATAATAATATAATATGTTGTGCATCAAAGGGTTAAACACATGATGCAGGTTACCACAGGAAGCTGTGAACTAGGGCTGCACAATTAATCGAATTTTAATTGTGATCACGATTTTGGCCGTCACCATTAAATTAACCTGATCATTGGTGATACTTCCATTTTAAAATGTGTCTCTCCTGCATATCTAATCAACACTTTCTACACCAGAAGTCCACCAACCACCAGGGGGCGAACGCAGAGTTAAGGTTTCATGTAGCTGCCTAAATAAATAACCAATGATCGCTAAGCAGGATGTGACGCTGGTGAAACAGTGTTGCCAACTTAGCGACTTTGTTGCTATATTTAGTGACTTTTCAGACCCCCTTAGAGACTATTATTTTAAAAAGACTCGTTCTTACTCTTCTTCTTCTAACGAGCTGCGGGGGCCAGAGGCTCTTCTTAACGAGCCTCCGGCCCCCGCGGCTCGTTAGGACTTTTTTTTTTGTCATTTTTGTCTTTTGTTGGTGATTTTTATGCAACTTTTTAACTTCTTTTGGTCATTTTGTCTCTTTTGTTGGTCATTATTTTTTTACTTTTCTGTATTTTCTGTCTTTTTTTGGTCATTTTTCTGTCATTTTGTGTCTTTTTTTGGTCATTTTTCTGTCATTTTGTGTCTTTTGTTGGTCATTTTCACAGGAGAAAATATTGTAAGTCTACCGTACATTTAAACTTCTATTGATTTTTAAGTTTAAACGCTGTTGGACATTTCAGTCTCTCCAAAACCACCAGACTCTGACAAAACCAGTTATTCAAGGAGTTATTGACTAGTTGTTGACACTACTAGAAAACTACATAGAAACCTAAATGATTATAGTTATTAGTATTATTAGTTGGATAAAGAGAACCCTGATGCTAATCCATGCTCTGTGTTTGGTTGCAGGGCTCCCTGCGGTGCTGGTGGGGATTGTTGTTGCGGTGGATAAAACCTCGTACGGCCTGCAGGAGTACGGCAAAGGACAGTCCGGAGAGTCTGGAGAGGGATCCTCAGAGTTGTAAGTGACCACGCAGCTAAATATCAGAAGCTTCTTATTTTTAAGCCTCACCCAGTAAACAATGAGTTATTATATCAAGATGTATTCAAATGACTAAAATAACAAGGTCCTGCTGGACTTTTTGTTCTGGTTTAATTTGTAAACAAAATCAGGAGACTTTAGTTTTCATCTGTTGCTCTGCAGAATAACAACAGTGATGGCTCTGACAGATTCAAGACAGAAAACAATTTGAGCCCACTGGGATAAAAACCAGGACGGGATTATGTACACGTTAATATATTTTCTCTTCATTTTAATTCACCTACTTTATGGTCAGGATGTCGTTCGGTCACTATAGAAATATAATCAAACCGCTGAATCTTTGCATTTGCATTTATTTTTTATAAGACATACCCTGAAATTATAATAATTTAAAAAAACATATTTAATGAACTACACTGTAAAAAAAAACAACTGTTGTTTTTACGATTTCACGTTTAAGCCATTTTATCCCATATTTTCCCTCCTCCTCCAAAAAATGGTTTTGTCATCTCTTTTTTGATCTTTTTTTTATTTTATTTTTTTACTTTTTTGTAATTTTGTGTCTTTTGTTGGGGTTTTTTGGCAGTTTTTGTTGTTTTCATTCTTACATATTTTGGTAATTTCATCTCTTTTTTGGTCTTTTTTTGTAATTTATACATCTTTTGGTAATTTTATCTCTTTTTTGGTCTTTTTTTGTAATTTATACATCTTTTGGTAATTTTATCTTTTTTGGTCTTTTTTGTCATTTTTACACCTTTTGGTAATTTTGTCTCCTTTGTTGGTCATTTCATGTCTTTTTCTGATCATTCTGCCTTTTTTAATAATTTCTAGGTAACTTTGAGTGTCTTTTTTAAAGTAATTTAGTCATTTTTTGTCAATGTTTTTGTCATTTTTACATCTTTTGTTAGTATTTTTGTGTCATTTTTGGTACATTTTGTGTCTCTTTTGGTCTTTTTGTGACTTTTTAAAGACAGTTAAAGACAGAGATACAAACATTTACAGTGTTTCATTGTTACTGAAACTGAATTAACCCATTTATCATTTCACGGTCTTTTACTGTCATGGTTTAGCAGTTTTTCACCATAAATTCTACAGACATTTTTACAGTGTAACAAACATCTCACCATGTGTAACAAGGGTGTACAACGTGTCCTCTCCTCAGCTGCTGGATCAAGAACCCGGTCGTCTTCTACATCACCTGCGTCGGGTACTTCTGCCTGGTGTTTCTGCTCAACGTGGCCATGTTCATCGTGGTGATGCTGCAGATCTGCGGCCGCAACGGAAAACGCAGCAATCGCACGCTGCGAGAGGAGGTCAGGAAAAATAGTCACCAAAAATTAATCATTTAAACATCATGCACAACACTTAGCATCAAAAACAGAGTAAAAAAGAGAAAGAAAAAGGTATATAACTAGGAAAAGTCACGAGGTAGAGTACTGATCTCCACTAAGCATTTGAGTCTCTGTTGGAACCAGACTCCGTTCAGAAAACCAACATTTTAACAGCAGTTTTCTTGTGTTCTTGCAGACAGACCTGACAAAACATGAATTAAGATTTTTTCCACATCAGCATCATGTTGTAGTTATTTCAAAATTATTTTTGGTCGATTTTTTGACACTAAATCAAAGCAGTGTTGGGAATTTAGGATGTTGCAAATTTTTTTTTGTTTTTACGTCTTTTTCTGATCATTTTTTGTGTGTTTTTTTTTCTTTTTGTGTCTTTTTCTGGTCTTTTTATTTTTTTATTGTCATCATTTTGTGTCTTTTTCTGGTCATTTTGTGGCTTTTTGGTCATTTTGTGGCTTTTTTGTTAATTTTGTGTCTTTTTTTTGTGTCTTTTTTTGTGTCTTTTTTTTTCTTTTTGTGCCTTTTTTTCATGCAACTTTTATTAAATCACAACGATATCATTCCACCTTCGAGCTGGAACACAGCGAGCCAATATCTGCTTTCTACATTCATGAAATTATTTTTTTGTCATTAAATCAAAGCATTGTTCAAAGCATTTGTCATTAAATCAAAGCATTGTCGCAAAATGATGGTACAGATTTGGGGTGCCTCACACGGGGCACCAATTTTGGGGATTTTTTTTTTTTTTGGGATGTCCCAAAATAATGTTTTTTAGCGCCTCCTACAGGCTGGAAGAGTGAGGTGTCAGCAGTCAGTTATGACATTAAACTGTAATTAAAAGCGGGTTTATCAAAAACTACAAGTCACTGCAACCAAGAGAGGGCCTTCAGCAGACAAAAACAAATGTAAGACTGATTGGTTCAATGGGAGGGGAGATTAGCTGCAGACAGACAGACTAATAACAGAAACACATAAATATAAATATAAAAAGTGACACACACTGTTGTGATTCAGATTCTACGAAACCTGCGAAGCGTCATCAGTCTCACCTTCCTGCTGGGGATGACGTGGGGCTTCGCTCTGTTCGCCTGGGGGCCCGTCAACCTGGCCTTCATGTACCTGTTCGCCATCTTCAATTCACTGCAAGGTAAATAACTACACAGTAACTAACTACACAGTAACTACAGAGTATATGAAGTATACTCTGTAGTTAGAGGAAGGAGTGAAGGGATCGGAAAATTCCCACAGGGACCATGACAGATACCATTTGTTACACATATTTGGTGCAGAATTTAACCTATTTTCTACTCAACAATGGATGAAATTGGTCTTGAATCCCTCCAGAAAAATCCATGCTGTTATTTAATTTCAGAAACTTTTGACATTTAGTTGATTTGAGTATTTTGTGTGATTGTATGGCAAGCACTTGTGTTGTGTTGCCTGCTGAGAAAGCCCCTTATTGTGAATCTAGTGTGTCAGCCATCCATCCTCTGAATGCTCCAGGTCTCTAGTTTGTGGTTGTAAAGTTTCATGAGGCTGTGATTCTCCTAGAGGTCACAGCAGCTCATTTTATACAGTGAGCTCAAGTTTCACACACTAACATCATCATATATGAAGAAAAATGGGCTCATTGAATCACAATGCACATACAAGAGGACACATTAACACATTTCCTGCAGGTTGCAGCATGTCTGTAAAGTGACTCGTGGGGAAACACAGAACTTGTTTTCATTCAGAGATCTGCAGCTCAGAGTGATTCACCAGTTTGGAATGAGACTCAACCTGAAACTGTGGTGGTAAAGTTCCGCCCCTCAGCTGACTCACCCGAGTCAAACCAGGAAACAGGATGTTATTCACACACACTGAGACGAAGAGACACACACACTCTGAGAGACGGACGATAAGATTCAGCTTCAGACTAAAACCTCCACTTTGACTGAAAGAGGACGACTTCAGGAGATTACTGGGAATACTGGAACAGCTCCACTTCACCCAGCTGCTGAATCCACAAACTGAACGACAGTTTTACAGGAAAGTAAAGTAACTTTGAGAGAACAGGGAGTGGCTGAGCTGTTTGTCTGCTGTGTTTTCAGCTTCACTCAGAGACTAAATGGCTTCCAGATTAGAGGACGATCTCTGCTGTTCTATCTGCCACGACATCTTTAAAGATCCTGTCGTCCTGTCATGCAGCCACAGCTTCTGTAAAGACTGTTTAAAGAACTGGTGGATGGAGAAACCAACCAGAGAGTGTCCGCTTTGTAAGAGAAGGTCTTCAAAGGCTTATCCACGTTGTAACCTGGTGTTAAAGAACCTGTGTGAGAGTTTCTTACAGGAGAGAGATCAGAGAGCTTCAGAGGTTCTCTGCAGTCTGCACTCTGAGAAACTCAAACTCTTCTGTCTGGACCATCAGCAGCCAGCGTGTCTCGTCTGCAGAGACTCAGAAAAACACTCCAACCACACATTCAGACCCATCAATGAAGCTACACAACAATACAAGAAGGAACTTCAGGAAACTCTGGAGCCTTTAAAGAAGAAGTTAAAGGTTTTTAAAGAAGTTAAAGCAAAGTTTGATCGAACAGCAGGACACATTCAGGACCAGGCCCGACACACAGAGACGCAGATTAAGGAGCAGTTTAAGAAGCTTCACCAGTTTCTAGAAGAGGAAGAGGAGGCCAGGATGGCTGCACTGAGGGAGGAAGAGGAGCAGAAGAGTCAGATGATGAAGGAGAAGATGGAGGCTCTGAGCAGAGAGATAGCAGCTCTTTCAGACACAGTCAGAGCCACAGAGGACGAGCTGAGAGCTGAACACGTCTCATTCCTGCACAACTACAAGGCTGCAGTGGAAAGAGTCCAGCAGCGCCTCCTGCTGGAGGATCCACAGCTGCCCTCAGGAGCTCTGATAGACCAGGCCAAACACCTGGGCAACCTGGCCTTCAACATCTGGAACAAGATGAAGGACCTGGTCTCCTACAGTCCTGTTGTTCTGGACCCAAACACTGCTGGTGCATTCATCGTCCTGTCTGAAGATCTGACCAGTCTGAGAGCAGGAGAGGAAATGAAGCTTCTGAGACGACGTGAGGAAGAGCACCCTCCTAATAATCCAGAGAGGTTTGGTCCTTTATATCATTGGTCTGTTCTGGGCTCTGAGGGCTTTAACTCTGGGACTCACAGCTGGGAGGTCGAGGTTGGAGACAGTAAAGGCTGGCGTCTGGGTGTGTTTGCAGGATCTGCCCCGAGGAGAGGAGACGTATGGTCTGGATTATGGAAAATAGAGTTATTTATAGGCAAATACTCATCAGGGTCACCATCAGATAGATTCACTGATCTCGTAGTGCAGAAGAAGCTCCAGAGGATCAGAGTGAATCTGGACTGGGACAGAGGAAAGCTGTCGTTCTCTGATGCTGACACTAACACACACATACACACCTTCACACACACTTTCACTGAGAGGATGTTTCCATATTTTCACAATGGGGATCAGAATCTCCCACTGCAGGTTTTACCAGTGAAGGTCTCTGTGGCTGCAGGACAACAGAAATAGACGATCAGCATCGTTCTGTTCAAGACGTCCTGAAGTCTTTGAGGAACATGTGACTACGTTGTCCTTGTGATGTTTTTTTCTCCGTCAGTTTGAGGAAATGATGTCATGATGATGTCATGATGATGTGACATCAGATCAAAGAGCTGTCAATCACTCTGTGACTGGCAGGCGTCTCTGTGGTTTCCTGTTTGATTATTGATCAAATCTTTAAAGTGAATTATCTGTAAAACTTAATTCTCATTGATTGTTTTTTTTTCTTTTATTAGTGTTTGAGGTTGATAAAAAATAAAAAATACTGTGAAAGTATAGAAAACAGCAAGATATTTTACTGATAATTTATGTAAAAATACAGACAATATTCAGTTAATATCTATATTATACATATATATATATCTGTAGAATAAGTGATAATAAATAACTAAGTATTTTTACTTGTTTTTTAACTTTTTACAGATTTTTACGCTTACATTTAAGGTTTTAGTGAAAGAAAACAAATATTTTCCTTAAGTTTACATTCAGTAATATGATGTGCATGTTTTGTATTATTTACATAGAATTAACTGTCATTTAAGATTTAAGACTGTTGAGTAGTTAAATAATACTGTAAAAAAAATTATTTACAGATTTCAATGTCCATGTTCTGGTTAATAATTGTAAATAAAGTAATTCACTTTATGGCATTGGCACTGTTGCATTATTGGGCTTTTATTGTGAAGGGTGGGGCAGGTTTGTGGCAGTGGGCGTGGCTTCATGTACGGCAGCTGACAGTAACCAGTAATCCCACATTCAGACTCCAAGAGAGAAAAATCCATGCTGTGATCTGGTTTCAGAAACTTTTGACATTTAGTAGATTTGTGTATTTTGTGCGATTGTATGGCAGCACTTGTGTTGTGTTGCTGCTGAGAAAACCCCTTATTGTGAATCATCACAATGTGGGAGCCGTCATTTTGTGTCTTTTTCTAGTCATTTTGTGTGTTTTTTTGGTCATTTTGTGTAATTTTTTTTTGTCTTCTACGTCTTTTTCTGATCATTTTGTGTCATTTTTGTGTCTTTTACGTCTTTTTTTTTTTGGTCATTTTGTGTCATTATTTGTCTTTTACGTCCTTTTCTGGACTTTTTTTGGTCATTTTGTGTCTTTTTTCGGCCATGCATGTCCTTTTTAGTTAATTGTATGCCTTTTTTGGTAATATGTCTTTTTTTGTAATTTTGTGTCTTTTTTTTTGTGATTTTGTGTCTTTTTTCGGCCATTTATGTCTTTTTGGGGGGTAATTTTGTGTCTTGGTATTTTGTGTCTCTTTTGGGGTAAATTTACATGCAACATGACCTCGTCATGAATATTTCACTCTGAAAACCTAATTTTCTTTCAACTAATGGTCTGAAACGTTACAGCATGTCAGTGAAGAGGAGCAGATATGAGTTCATCAGACCTGGTTTCATATGGAAGTTATTGGAGTTAAGAACACAGAAGAGTTTTTCTGTGTTATGGTTTAACATTGTTTCAAAGTTATTTCTGCCTGGAGAAAAAAAAATGGTGATACTGTCTGTATGAAACATTTATATAACAATAATAATAATAATAATAATAATAATAATAATAATAATAACAGGAGACTGATGATGTGTCTTTGTGTCTGCAGGTCTCTTCATATTTATCTTCCACTGCGCCATGAAAGAAAACGTCCAGAAACAGTGGAGGAGATATCTATGCTGTGGACGCTTCAGACTGTCAGACAACTCAGGTACCTGTCTGTCCCTCTGTCTGTCTGTCTGTCTGTCCCTCTGTCTGTCTGTCTCTCTGTCCCTCTGTCTGTCTGTCTTTCTGTCCCTCTGTCTGTCTGTCTCTCTGTCCCTCTGTCTGTCTGTCTTTCTGTCCCTCTGTCTGTCTGTCTGTCTGTCTGTCTGTCTCTCTGTCTGTCTGTCTGTGTGGGGTGGTGAGACAGGTTGTCCTGTGTCCAGGCGTCCTGCCAGGTTCCCAGCAGTAACAGAGTCGTCTCTTTATTAAAATATAAAACTTTAGTCGTCAGGGCTTTACCGCTAATAAAAACAGATCAAAGAGACGGGGACGTCCTCCAGGTGCTCCCGTCCCCATAGTTCTCACAGTCCTCACAGTCCTCACAGTCCTCACAGTCCCCACAGTCCTCACAGTCCCCACAGTCCCCACCGTCCCCACAGTCTCCACAGTCTCCACAGTCCCAGGTTGTCCCCCCAGGTTGTCCTCCCAGGTTGTCCCCCAGGTTGTCCCCCAGGTTGTCCTCCCAGGTTGTCCCCCAGGTTGTTGTCCCCAGGTTGTCCCCCAGGTTGTCCCCCAGGTTGTCCCCCAGGTTATCCCCCAGGTTGTCCTCCCAGGTTGTCCTCCCAGGTTGTCCCCAGGTTGTCCCCAGGTTGTCCTCTCCCCAGGTTGTCCTCTCCCAGGTTGTCCTCTCCCCAGGTTGTCCTCCCAGGTTGTCCTCTCCCCAGGTTGTCCTCTCCCCAGGTTGTCCTCCCAGGTTGTCCTCTCCCCAGGTTGTCCTCCCAGGTTGTCCTCTCCCAGGTTGTCCTCTCCCCAGGTTGTCCTCCCAGGTTGTCCTCTCCCCAGGTTGTCCTCCCAGGTTGTCCTCTCCCAGGTTGTCCTCTCCCCAGGTTGTCCTCCCAGGTTGTCCTCTCCCCAGGTTGTCCTCCCAGGTTGTCCTCTCCCCAGGTTGTCCCCTCCCCAGGTTGTCCCCAGGTTGTCCTCCCCCAGGTTGTCCCCAGGTTGTCCTCTCCCCAGGTTGTCCTCCCCAGGTTGTCCCCAGGTTGTCCCCAGGTTGTCCTCTCCCCAGGTTGTCCTCTCCCAGGTTGTCCTCTCCCCAGGTTGTCCTCCCAGGTTGTCCTCTCCCCAGGTTGTCCTCTCCCCAGGTTGTCCTCCCAGGTTGTCCTCTCCCCAGGTTGTCCTCCCAGGTTGTCCTCTCCCAGGTTGTCCTCTCCCCAGGTTGTCCTCCCAGGTTGTCCTCTCCCCAGGTTGTCCTCCCAGGTTGTCCTCTCCCAGGTTGTCCTCTCCCCAGGTTGTCCTCCCAGGTTGTCCTCTCCCCAGGTTGTCCCCTCCCCAGGTTGTCCCCAGGTTGTCCTCCCCCAGGTTGTCCCCAGGTTGTCCTCTCCCCAGGTTGTCCTCCCCAGGTTGTCCTCTCCCCAGGTTGTCCCCAGGTTGTCCCCAGGTTGTCCTCTGTGTGAACTGGCTCTGAGCCACATTCCTCTCATGCTTCGTCTTCCTCGTCTTCCTCATGTTACTGTATTCATTCATGCAGCTCTTATTAAATCAGTGATATCGTATCTGCTTTCTACATTCATGAAATTATATTAATAAAGAGAAAAATCAACATTCATATAGTTCACTCTGTGTGCCAGCAATGCTTTTAAAAATGAGACGATAATATCACAAGATCACAATGTGCTCATTTCATCATTGTGTGCCTTTTTTTGTAATTTTGTGTTTCTTTGGGGTGTTTTTGTGTCTTTTTCTGGTCATTTTGTGTCTTTTATGTCTTTTTCTGGATTTTTTTTTTGGTAATTTTGTATCTTTTGGAGTGTTTTTGTGTCTTTTTTGGTCATTTTGTGTCTTTTTTGTCATTTTTATGTCTTTCTTGTCATTCTGTGTCTTTTTCTGTCTTTTACGTCTTTTCTTGGCCATTTTGTGTCTTTTTTTCATCATTTTGTGACTTTTTTTGTGTCTTTTACATTCTTTTCTGGACTTTAATGGTAATTTTGTGTCTTTTTTGTGTCTCTATGGGGTCTTACTGTGTCTTTTTCTGGTCATTTCTTGGCTTTTTTGTCATTCTGTGTCTTTTACGTCTTTTCTTGGTCATTTTGTGTCTTTTACGTCTTTTCTTGGTCATTTTGTGTCTTTTACGTCATTTTGTGTCTTTCTGGTCATTCTATTATTTTTCTGTCTTTTTCTGGTCATGTCTTCATGTAACTTTATTCATTCAACTTTTATTAAATCACAACGATATCATTCCACCTTCAAGCTGGAATCGAACATCTGCATTTTACATTCATACAATTATATTAATAAAGACACAAATCAACATTCATATAGTTCACACTGTGTGCCAGCAACGCTTTTAAAAATGAGACGATAATATCACAAGATCACAATGTAATTACTTTATCTCAAAAAACATCCTTTTATTATGTCCGGAGTCTGTTTCTTCTTATTATTTATAATGTTCGGGTCAAATCATCATGATCAGCTGACTGTAAGGTTAACGGAAGGAAACACGTCTGATTTTCAAAATAAGGTGTTAAATATGACTAAATGGAACTAAATATTGTGTCTTTACATCTTTTTATGGTCATTTTCTTTATTTTCTGTCTTTTTTTTGGGATAATTTTGTGTCTTTTTTGTGTTTTTCTGGTCATTTTGTGTCATTTTTGTTTTGGTAATTTTACATCGTTTTTTGGTATTTAATGCCTTTTTTTAAATTTTGTATCTTTTTTTGGTTATTTCAACATCCTTTTTTGGTTATTTTGTGTCTTTTTTGGTCTTTATTTGGTAATTTTGTATATTTTAATTATTTCATGTCTAATCCTATTTCCATGCCTATATTTCCCGCTTTATTTTGAAAAGAAAAAACAGTGTTTTTCTGGTCATTTTGTGTCACTTTTGTTTTGTGTCTTTTTAACGTCACTTTTTGTTCATTTTATTACTTTTAATTTTATAACTTTTATTTTGGTAATTTTAAGTCTTTTTTTTGTGGTTATTTTGGTTATTTGGTCATTTTGTATCTTCTTTTAGTTATTTCATGTCTACTCCTATTTTCCATATATTTACACGCTTTATTTTGAAAAGCAGCCATAGTTTACTTTACAGACCCAAACATTTCAGATGATCAGAGGAAACAAACTCTTGTTTTCTCTGATAACAGAAGAGGCTTCCATAGATGCTCTATGTTGCTCTAAGCAGATCAGAAACATTAAAAGATCAAAGAATGAGCAAAACAAACAAACAAACAAACAAACAGCAAACACAGAGGCAGACAGACAGACAGACGGAAAAGAGCTCCTTGAACCTTTAACAACTTTATTTAGTGATGAGAAAATAAACTCATAAGACACAACAATAAGGAAAAATGTTTGGCCAAAAATCCAACGTTGATCGTCGAGAGAAACTGTAAAAACAGGCGTTTTGGTAATTTTGTGTCTTTTGGGGTATTTTTGTGTCTTTTTTTTGGTGATTTTGTGACTTTTTTGTGACTTTTTCTGGTCATTTAGTGGCTTTTTGGTGATTTTGTGTCTTTTTTTGGGTGATTTTGTGACTTTTTCTGGTCATTTAGTGGCTTTTTGGTGATTTTGTGTCTTTTTTTTGGGTGATTTTGTGACTTTTTCTGGTCATTTAGTGGCTTTTTGGTGATTTTGTGTCTTTTTTTGGGTGATTTTGTGACTTTTTGTGGTCATTTTGTGGCTTTTTGGTCACTTTGTGTCTCTTTTGGTGATTTTGTGACTTTTGTGTCTTTTTTTGGTCATTTTGTGGCTTTTTTTCTTTTTTTAGTCTTTTTTCTTTTTTGTCCTTTTTAAGTCCCTTTTTGGTGATTTTTTGTATCTCTTTTGTTCATTTTATGTCTTCTTTGGTCATTTTTACATATTTTCTGGTCATTTTAAATCCTTATTTACGTCTCCTGGTGAAAGTCCTGGTTTATTGAACCCATCCATCTCTTTTTTTTTTGGTATTTTTTAGGGGCTGTTTTTTGTATTTTTTTGTCTCTTTTTTTTTTGTTAATTTTACATCTTTTTGGGTTATTTTGTGTGTTTTTTGGCCTATTATGACTTTTTTCTGTAATTTTGTAACTTCTTTTAGTTATTCCATGTCTAATTATATTTCCATATATTCACATGCATTTTGTGTCTTTCAGGGTCATTGTACTTCTTTTTTAGGGTTAATTTTGTGTCTCTTTGGTCAATTTGTCTTTTTTTTTTGTCATTTTATGTCTTTTTGTTGTTGTAATTTTTCATCTCCATGTTGCTCCTCAGACTGGAGTAAGACGGCCACCAACAACACGAAGAAGGTGAGCTCAGACAACCTGGGCAAGTCTCTGTCCTCCAGCTCCTTCGGCTCCAGCACCGCCAACTGGACGTCCAAAGCTAAAGCCACGCTCAACCCGTTCAGCAAGAGACACAGCAACACAGGTGAGACACACACACACACACACACACACACACACACACACACATTCTTGTACTTCTATCTTTGTGAGGGCCCGCATTGGAACAGTGAATTCCCTAGCAAGGTTATAATAGTTTTGGATTTTTATTATTTATTTATTTATTTTTTACTTATTGTATTATTTATTAATTTTTTTATTTTTTTTTTTATTTATTTATTTATTTTTATTTTTTTGTTAGTTTTAGTTTTAATTTTAATTTTGTTGTGAATTTTTGTTTTCAAATCCAGTTAGTTTTGATGAGTTTTTAGAGAGAGTTTGCTAGTTTTAGTTTAGTATTTATTTATTTTTAAATGCGTTAGTTTTAGTTTAGTTTTTATTAGTTGTAGTGTTTTGTAATGGGGTATTTGTTGGGTGGGAGATTAAAAGAGGTCACAGTAAATTTTGCCTTTATTTCCTTTGTCTGATCCATCTTCATTATGTATGAAAAAAGTTGACAAAGAGGAAAACGAAGGACATTTTCACTATAATTTTAGTTCGTTTTTTAACCACAAAATACAGTTTCAGTTAATTATCTTTTTTTTTTAAACTCTCATTTTTATTTCAGTTAACGAAAATGTTTTTTAAATTCTAGTTTTCGTTATTTCGTTTCGTTTTCGTTAACTATGATAACCCCTTACCTTAAACCTAACATACACTTAAATGTAACCTTTAACCCTTAAAACAAAGTCTGAAATCTCAGAAAAAAGTGAGGACCGGCTGAAATGTCCTCACTTTGCAAAAAGGTCCTCACTCTGTTGGTTAAAAATGTGTTCCGGTCCTCACTATGTAGGAAGTACAAGAACACACACACACACACACACACACACACACATACACTAACAAAGAATAATCCTATCACCAGAGGAACATGCTGTGTGGGAATAACAATGAGATTATTACAATAAAAACATGAAAGTTGATCTGCAGAGCCTCTGCAGCACACATGTGTTTGGTTATTTTTTATTATTTTAATAACATTATTGTTCTTCTTGAGGATGTAAATCACTCTGGTTTCTTTGGTTTGGGACATAATGTGAATAAAAGAAAACCTCTGATGTGCAATAATCACGTTTACATGCAGACTCAAACCAACTGACTTAAAATGATCAAAAACTGTATTTTTGTATCAGAAATAATAACGTTTCATCTGAATGTATTCAGGTCATCTACAACACTTTAATGGAGCTCAAACTGAAAATATTAGTGCTCCGTCAGCAACAGCAAACAGTTCCTGGTTTTTTGGTAATTTTGTGTATTTTTTATAGAATTTTGTTTCTTTGATAATTTTATGTTTTTGTTTTAGTAATTGTGTGTCTTTTTTGGTAATTTTGTTTCTTTTTGGTCATTTTGTCTTTTTGGGGGTAATTTTGTGTCTATTTTGGTAATTTTGATTCTTTTTTTGGTAATTTTGTGTCTTTTTGGTAATTTTGTGTCTTTTTTTGGTGATTTTGTTTCTTTTTTGGTAATTTTGTGTCTCTCTTGGTAATTTTGTTTCTTTTTTAGTAATTTTGTTTCTTCTTATGGTAATTTTGTGTCTTTTTTGTATCTTTCTTGGGTTATTTTTCAGTCCTTTTTTGTTCTTTTACTGTCTTTTTTTGTCTATTTTAGTAATTTTTTATCTCTTCTGGTAGTTTTTGTTGTAGTTAACAACAAGTAATTAGACACGTTCTGCAGCTTCTAATTTCTGTGACTCCTCAGTGGGTTTATGGATGTTTTTCAGCGATAATGATATAATAATACATACATAATGATAATGAATCTATGTTTTATTTGAAGAGACTTTAATACGTGCTGTGTGAGTGCACGTGGAGTGTTGTGTGCTGTTGTTGGCTGCTCGGCCTCCACTCCATACGCTCTGGCTACTTCTGAGTTATTATTTCCTTTTGTTGATGAATGTGCAGATCGTTTTCTCAATTCATCAAATAATCACTGACAGACGAGTTCACAGAAGGATTGTGCAGCTTTTTGCAGCCACAAAGAGACAAAAATAAACTGTTGTTCTCCAACCAGCTGCAGAGAGTGAAATGCAGCTCAAACTCTGCAGGAAATAAATCTACTTTAGTGCTGTAGTGTAGAGGGAGAGACAAAAATGTCAAAAAATAAATTTGAAAACTGCGCTCCAGGCCGCAAATTCCACTCTACAGAGATAATTTATACATAGAAACGTAGGAAAATTAGTCTTCTCCCTCACAATCCTCTGGTAAAGCTGTCAGAGTTATAGTTTGGGCGTAGGACGCACAGATGATCCACCAACACCACCAACAGCCTCATTGGCTCCCATATTAAAAACGCAGGGAGATTTCTGTAGAAAAGCATATTTAACAGCTTTTCAGATCGCTCTTACAAAGCTATTTCTTCATTTTTCTTCACAAAAAACATATGTAGACGTTCAGGAAGAACTCAGGACGCTCAAAGTGAAGTTGGATCAATGATAGGTATTATGGTTTTGCCAAAAATGCTTTCTGTTCGAGGCCAGAAATTCCAGTCTGTCCACCTCTGGCTGCTGTCACTGTGCCGGAACATTCTACAGCTGCAGTTAATTCTGTTGATTGCTCTGCTCTGATTGGTTGACCGCAAAGCCTTTGATCCTTTGCTGTGATTGCAGTTACAGATACACACACGCACATGCGCGCGTAAGCTTGCACACCCCTCCAGATACACACGTTTCACACACACACACACACACACACACACACACACACACACACACGTTTCACACACACACACACACACACACACACACACACACACACACATTTTGAGGTTAAAGGTCATAGGTAAGAGGAATGCTTGTTGTAGGTGTGCTCCTTGTATATTATATAGTATTATAACATTACTAGTATTAATTGTTATAAATCTCTGAAGAATCTCATCATAGTGTACACACACCGGCAGTAGCCCCCGTGGCCCTTTCACTATTTACCCAGAGGACATTTTCTAGTTGTACATCTTGTTCTCCAAGCAGCTGCAGAGAGTGAAATGCATCTCAAACTCTGCAGGAAATAAAACATGCTTTAGTGCTGTTTGCACTCATTGAAACAAGGCGTTATGGATGCATTTGGTGTAAAATGATCCTTTGCTTCCATACAAATATTTTGTCTTTTTTTGTGTTTTTCTTGGCATTTTGTGTCTTTTAACACTTTTTGTTCATGTTACGTCACTTTTTGTTCATTTTATGACTTTTATTTTGGTAATTTTACATCCTTTTTTGGTCATTTTGTGTCTTTTTAACATCACTTTTTGTTCATTTTATGACTTTTATTTTGGTCTTTTTTTTGGAAATTTTGTATCTTTTCTTGGTTATTTCATGTAATTTTTGGTAACTTATACATTCTTTTTTTTGGTTATTTTGTTTCCTTTTTGTAGTTTCTATTCTTTTTTGTCCTTTTTAAGTCCCTTTCTCTGTGATTTTGTGTCTCTTTTGTTCATTTTACATCTTGTTCAGTCATTTTTACATATATTTTGTTCATTTTATATCCCTATTTACATCTCCTGGTGAAAGTCCTGGTTTGTTGAACCCATCCGTCTCTTTTTTTGGTACTTTAGGGGCTGTTTTTTGTATTTTAGTGTCATTGTACATCTTGTTCTCCAAGCAGCTGCAGAGACTGAAATGCATCTCAAACTCTGCAGGAAATAAACATGCTTTAGTGTTGTTTGCGCTCATTGAAATGAGGCGTTATTGATGCATTTGGTGTAAAATGATCCTTTGCTTCCATACAAATGAGCCTCGTTACAAAAAGAGTCCAAGTGTCAGAGATGAGCTGAAGCAGCCAGACAGCTCCAGTGAAATCATCCGTCTGCAGAGAGTTGCTGCTGACTGCAGCATCTATAATCACGTTTATAATCACAACCAGATGCAGAACAATGAGGCAATTTGCACTCAACGTCAAAACATTCTGACTGCATTGTAATATCATCAGCTGAAGAATAAATCTTCTGTCAAACAGCCATCAGGACACAAATCAGAGCTTCACTGGGACAGACATCACGCTTTAAAAATAGCAGAATTATAATTAATCGTAATGTTCACTTAGGGAACAAAAAGCTGCAGTTTGGTTGAATTTGTGCTCCGTCAGCACTTCTCTACGGTACGGGCCAAACACTTCCTGGTCCTTGGTCACTGCCCGTCTTTTTTGTTAATTTTGCGTCTTTTTTGGTCTTCTATTACTTTTGTCTTTTTTTTTGTGGTTATTTTGTTTCTTTATGGTTTTTTACAACCTTTTTTTGGTAATTGTGTGCCTTGTTTGGTAATTTCAGTGGGGTTTTTTTTGGTCATTTTTAAAAAATATATTTTTTTGTTAATTTTGCATCTTTTATTCCTTTTTTTGGTCTTTTATTAGTTTTTTGTCACTTTGTATCTGTTTTTGTGGTTATTTTGTGTCTTTCTGGTCATTTTTACATCCTTTTTTGGTAATTGTGTGCCTTTTTGGGTAATTTCTGTGGGTCTATTTGGTCATTTTTTAATATTTTTTTGGTCATTTTTGTCTCTTCTTTCATTAGCCTCTTTTTGTAATTTTGTGTCTTATTTTTGGTCTTCTATTTTTTTTTTTTTTGCTCAATTTGTGACCTATCCTTTTGGTCATTTTTAAATCTTATTTGGTAATTTTGACTCTTTTGGTCATTTTTTTGTCATTTTATGTCTCTTTTGGTAATTTTATGTCTTTTTTGCGCCATTATTTTGGTCTTACATCTTTTTTTTAATGTCTCCTGGTGAAAGTCCTGGTTTCAGAGGACGGCCCTTCTCTTAGGGCCAAACAGTTTCTGGTCCTTGTTCATTGCCCATCTTTTTTGTTAATTTTGCGCCTTTTATTACTTTTTTGTCACTTCTGTTGACATCTGTTTTTGTGGTTTTTTTGTGTCTTTATGGTCATTTTTACATCATTTTTTGGTAATTGTGTGCCTTTTTTGGTAATTTCTGTGGGTTTTTTTTGGTAATTTTGTCTTTTTTGGTCACCTTTGGTAATTGTTGTCTCTTCTTTCATTAGCCTCTTTTTGTAATTTGTGTCTTTTTTTTGGTCTTTTATGATTTTTTTTTTGCACAATTTGTGACCTATCCTTTTAGTCATTTTTAAATCTTATTTGGTAATTTTGACTCTTTGGTCATTTTTTGTCATTTTATGTCTCTTTTGTTAATTTTATGTCTTTTTTTTGTGCCATATTTTGCATTATTTTGGTCTTTTACATCTTTCTTTTTATGTCTCCTGGTGAAAGTCCTGGTTTCGGAGGACGGCCCTTCTCTAAGGTTAGGACCAAACACTTCCTGGTCCTTGGTCATTGCCCGTCTTTTTTGTTGATTTTGGGTCTTTCTTCTTTTTTTTACTTTTTTGTCACGTTGTATCTGTTTTTGTGGTTATTTTCTGTCTTTATGGTCATTTTTACATTCTTTTTTGGTAATTATGTGCCTTTTTTGGTAATTTCTGTGTTGTTGTTTTTTGGTCATTTTTTAATCTTTTTTTGGTCATTTTTGTCTTTTCTTTCATTAGGCTCTTTTCTGTAATTTGTGTCTTTTTTTTTGGTCTTTTATGATTTTTTTTGCACAATTTGTGACCTATCCTTTTAGTCATTTTTAAATCTTACTCTTACACTTCAGATTCAACATTCAAAGGTTAGGATCATCAAATAATCATTTTATAATAATCTACACTCTTAAATGGGAGAATCTGATGCTTTTCCTACTCTAAATGATAATAAACTGAATAGTTTAGAACAAAAAAAAACAATTTGAACATTTTTTTCGACAAAACAATGAATAAATAAATTGAGAAAATAATGGGCAGATTAACTGACAGAAAATAATCTTCAGTTTCAGCACAAAATAAAACTATTTTCTTTAAAAAAAAAGTAACGTCCTGATAATTTATTGATGATTATTTTGACCTGTTGCAGCTTCAAAGTTAAAGAAAAGTAGAAAAACGTTCAATCCCGCCACATTAAAGCGAACAATGAGTCTGCATGTAAACATGGTTGCTGTTTGTTCCTGTTTGTGTCTAATGAACGTTTGATATTCCAGGTTTGTGCTCACATGTTGTTCATGTGTCTGTTTGGTGTGTAGAAAGCTCCTCCAACCAATAGCACGAGAGGAGGACCGACGGAGGTAAAGCTTAAAGCTGATTGGCTGATTGACTTCCTGCTTCCGGCATCATGTGATCCACTCTGTGTTTCCCAAAATGTGTTGTGGTCAAAGTGGATCCGAAGCCTCAAATTCAGCTTCGTTTTTTGATTTTTAATTCGACTTGAAGAAGAAAAAGGAGAAGAGAAAGTAAAAAGGCTTTGCAGGCAGGCATTTTGGGAAAGCAGCCACTGTGTGTTGTGATTGGCTGGTCACTGTGATGTCATACAAGTTCACGCCCCCTTTGTTCCAGCCTGGGACGCCCTGAGAGCGGGAGGAGGTCCGCTCGGACTCATTGGCAACAAGTATAAAAGCTCCTAACTCCACCCGCCCGGAGCACCCCAGGGTGCAGAAACAAACACGCCACGAGAAACTGCATCCACGCTAACATCTATGACGCCATAAGTCATTCTCCCCCCTCACATTAACAGGAAATACCTCTCACATTCACAAAAATACCTCTCACATTCACAGTTTTGCCTCTTACATACACAGAAAATAACTCACATTCACAAAAATACTTCTCACATTCACAGTTTTACCTCTCACATTCACAAAAATACCTCTCACATTCACAATTTTACCTCTCACATTTACAAAAAATACCTCTCACATTTACAATTTTACCTCTCACATTCACAAAAACACCTCTCACGTTCACAAAAATACCTCTCACATTCACAATTTTACCTCTCACATTTACAAAAAATACCTCTCACATTTACAATTTTACCTCTCACATTCACAAAAATACCTCTCACATTCACAGTTTTACCTCTCACATTAACAATTTTACCTCTCACATTCACAATTTTACCTCTCACATACACAGAAAATAACTTATACACAATTTTACCTCACATACGTAAAACATACCTCTCACATACTCACTCAAACTTTTTGGTGAATGTGAGAGGTAAAATTGTTAATGTGAGAGGTAAAATTGTTAATGTGAGAGGTAAAAGTGTGAACGTTAGAAGTATTGTTTGTGAATGTGAACAGCTAAATTGTGAATGTGAGAGGTAAAACTGTGAATGTGAGAGGGATTTTTGTGAATGTGAGAGGTGTTTTTGTGAATGTGAGAGGTAAAAGTGTGAATGTGAGAGGTGTTTTTGTGAATGTGAGAGGTGTTTTTGTGAATGTGAGAGGTATTTTTTGTGAATGTGAGAGGTATTTTTTTGTGAATGTGAGAGGTAAAAGTGTGAATGTGAGAGATATTTTTTGTGAATGTGAACGGCTAAATTGTGAATGTGAGAGGTAAAACTGAATTTGAGAGGTATTTTTGTGAATGTGAGAGGTGTTTTTGTGAATGTGAGAGGTATTTTTGTGAATGTGAAAGGTAAAATTGTGAATGTGAGAGGTATTTTTGTGAATGTGAGAGGTGTTTTTGTGAATGTGAGAGGTATTTTTTTGTGAATAAGAGAGGTAAAATTGTGAATGTGAGAGGTATTTTTGTGAATGTGAGAGGTAAAAGTGTGAATGTGAGAGGTAAAATTGTGAATGTGAGAGGTATTTTTGTGAATGTGAAAGGTAAAATTGTGAATGTGAGAGGTATTTTTGTTAATGTGAGAGGTATTTTTGTTAATGTGAGAGGTTTTTTTTGTTAATGTGAGAGGTATTTATTGTTAATGTGAGGGGGAGGAACGACTTATGGCCCATACGACTCCTGATAAACATCTGCCACGTTTAACGTCTGGTTTGTTTGTGTTTAATAAGAACTGATGTCATCATTTCAGTTTGCTTGTTAAAATTAACACCAAATGTTGGAGATTATAAGGAAACATGAAGTGAAACGCTGTGTTCTCGCTCCAAATATGACAACATCTGGCTTACAGACACATTAATATCTGTATATAAATATAAATATGAATATATAAAAGTGTGTCCTGAGATGAAACGATCCTTCAGCAGACAGAAGTTGAGTTTAGGGAATTTCCCGAAAGGAAAAATAAAACACTGTTTGGCATATTTTCTGCAGATATTTCTTTCTTATTTCATCAGGAAGCAGAAACGTTTAGATCATCCCACTTTAAAATAAAGGTTTCATTAGCATTCACTCATTCATTAACCCTCTGAACCCCAACGAGATGCTTCAGGGCGTTTTTTTTTATTTTTTTATGCTCTTCTTACCTTTTCCTCTCTGTGCCCTTCTGTTTCAATGCATATAAAATCTATATAAAAACAAACACAAAATGAATGGAAAAAGACAGAAAAATACAAAAAAAGGACGCAAAATGACCAGAAAAAGAAACAAAATGACCAGAAAAAGGACAGAATATTACAAAAAAGACACAAATTGACAAAAAGAAAAAGACACAAAAAACGTAAAATCACAAAAAAAGACGTAATATCAACATATAAAATCCTAAAATCTATAAAGTCCTGCAGCTCTGTGGAATCAGCAAAATCAGAACAACTTGTGTCTTTTGTGCAGAATAACACAGTTAGAATGACAGAAATCAGAAAAAAGTTGAATTTATCTGATAAATTATTATTTAAAAATGTGAATTAAATGGAATTTAGATATAAATACTTTCCCAAGTGCCCACAAGTGTCAAAAATGTGACCAAAAAATATGGAAAATTACTAAAAAAAGACACAAATTACCAAAAAAAGGACAAATTGACCAAAGAGACACAAAATTACCCCTAAAAAAGATGTATAATGACCCCAAAAGACACAAAACGACCAAAGAAAGACACAACAAGACGTCTTTGTGCAGAATAACACAGTTAGAATGACAGAAACTAGAAAAATAAGTTGAATTTATCTGATAAATTATTTGTAAAAATGTAAATAAAATGGCATTTATATATAAACACTTTTCAAAGTGTCCTGAATGTTGTAAAACAAACATTTCCTCCTCATATTAAAGTATTGTCATGTTTCCAGCCTCTCCTGTCCTCTCCTCTCAGCTCTGTGTAAACAGCCTCCCCTGTCCTGTCCTCTCCTCTCTGATCTGTGCAAACGCTTTATTTTAAATGACACATGGAGAATAAAGAGATTCTGACACTAATATCAACATTTATCACAAGTTTTGGTCACTTTTTATAACAGAAACTTTAGCAACAGATGATGCGTTCAAGGACCGTCGGAAAGTTCAAATACTGACGATAACGCCTGTTTTTACAGTTTCTTTCTACAATAAACGCTGCATTTTTGGCGTTCTTTAAAAGTATAAACAATACACAATAAACGGTGTATTTCTTGTATATATATTTTAAAGAAAACATAAATTTCAAAACGACAGAAAAGGGTTGAGGAGATTCTTCCAGGCAGCAGAGAAACTGAACTAAACCAGCTTTAATACAAGGAAGTCTCTACTTATTCAACAGGATTAGAATGTGAGGCCAAATAATTAAATAAATGAAAAGTTAATGAGAACACTATAAAACGTTTAAAAGGACGCCAGTCAAACCAACAGACAAACGTGATTTAAATACCAGAGATGAAATTTAACGAGCTGACAGACTCGAATCATTAGAAACTAACAGCAGATGTTTCTGTCTCAAACACGAAGCAGATCTCTGTTTCAGTTTCAGAGGATAAAAACCAAACGCTGCGTTGTTTACCTCCGATGGCTCAGTGTGTGTGTGGTTGGTTTAGAGAAGTGAAACAGGAAACGGCTCCACAGAGTTTCAAAATAAAGCTGCACACACCTCCTGCTGCACCGTGTGTGTGTGTGTGTGTCTGTATGTTTGTGTGTGTGTCTGTGTGCATGAGTGTGTGTCTGTATGTTTGTGTGTGTGTGTGTGTGTGTGTGTGTGTCTGTATGTTTTTGTGTGTGTCTGTGTGTGTGTGTGTGTGTCTGTGTGCATGAGTGTGTGTCCGTATGTTTGTGTGTGTGTGTGTGTGTGTGTGTATGTCTGTGTGCATGAGTGTGTGTCTGTATGTTTGTGTGTGTGTGTGTCTGTGTATGTGTCTGTGTGCATGAGTGTGTGTCTGTATGTTTGTGTGTGTGTGTCTGTGTGTGTGTGTGTCTGTGTGCATGAGTGTGTGTCTGTATGTTTGTGTGTGTGTGTGTGTGTGTATGTCTGTGTGCATGAGTGTGTGTCTGTATGTTTGTGTGTGTGTGTGTCTGTGTATGTGTCTGTGTGCATGAGTGTGTGTCTGTATGTTTGTGTGTGTGTGTGTGTGTGTGTGTGTGTGTGTGTGTGTCTGTGTGCATGAGTGTGTGTGTGTGTGTGTGTGTGTGTGTTTCTGTGCTTACATGTGTATATGTGCACACGATTGTGAATGCATGCATGTGCTTGCATCTGTGTGTGTCAATGTGTGTGCAGGAGTGCATTTGTGTGTGTGTGTGTGTTCGTGCATGAGTGTGTGTCTGTGTATGTGTGTATGTGCGTGCATGTTTTTGCATGTGTGTGTGTTTGTGCATGAGTGTGTGTCCGCGCGCCCGTGTGCATGCATGTGCTTGCGTGTGTGTGTATTAGTGTGTGTGTGTTTGTGTGTGTGTCTGTGTGTGTGTGTGTGTGTGTGTGTGTGTGTATGTCTGTGTGTGTGTGTGTGTCTGTGTGTCTGTGTGTGTCTGTGTGTGTGTGTGTGTGTGTGTGTGTGTGGTCTGCTGTTTTTCTCTCTCTGGCAGATTAAAACATTAGTTTTTTCGTCTCTAATCACAGAAACACTCTCACGTCTGTAACATTAACTGACAGATTTACTCTGATGTCTTACTTGATAAAAGTCGTCAGCATTTTTTTTGTGTTTTATTCCATTTTGCCAAAACCGACGATGAGTTATCCTCTTCTTCTTCTTCTCTAAATGTCACGTCCGATTTATTTCTCTCATCTGGTGGTTTGAGGCTGTAGAATCTGAGTCCAGACCAGAGAAACTTCTCATGGTTTGTTCTCCACGGAGCTTCTCTCTCTTTCTCCAGTTTGTCACGTTTAATGAACGTTCCAACATCTATTTATATTCATATCAGAGAAATATGCAGCATCAGACCAGAACCACTGCAGCGTGTCTTTTATAAACCGCTGGAATCAAACTATCAGCCAAACATTCATCAAATATACATGAATAAGTTTGACGTTCTGACTGAAAGAAAACTGAAATGACTAATGTTTGTTTAAAGCAGGGGTCTCAAACTCTAATTACCTGGGGGATAGTATCAAAATGACCAAAAACAGACACAAAATTACTAAAAAAAAAGAAACAAAATTACTAAAAAGACACAAAATCACCAAAAAAGATACAAAATGACAGAAAAATCACTAAATTACTTTAAAAAGACAATGACAAGAAAATGAAAATGACAAAAAAGACACAAAATTACTGAAAAAGACAGAAAATGACCTAAAAAGACACAAAATAACAAAAAAGACACAAAATTACTAAAAAAAAGAAGACACAAAATGACCAAAAAAGACACAAAATGACTAAAAAAAGACACAAAATGACCAAAAAAGACACAAAATGACTAAAAAAAAGACACAAAATGCCAAAAAAAGACACAAAATTACTAAAAAAAAGATACAAAATGACCAAAACAGACACAAAACTACAAAAAAGACACAAAATTACTAAAAAAAGACACAAAATGACCAAAAAAGACACAAAATTACTAAAAAAAAAGACACAAAATGAGCAAAAAAGACACAAAATGAGCAAAAAAAGACTCAAAATGACAGAAAAAAAAAAATTACCCAAAAAAGTAATTAAAGGGACCTTCCACACACAACACGGTAAAGTGCCATTCATATAAAACTCACATTAAACTTTCATATCAAGGTGGGGGCCACAACATATCGTCACGAGGGCCACAATTGGCCCGCGGGCCACTAGTTTGAGACCCATGGTTTAAACCATGGTGAAGAAAAAAACAATGAGAGAAGGAAAAAAATCATCATCATGCACTTGAAGAAGAAGATTGAAATGTGTAGAAAAAAGTAACTTTTAGAGTCGATAAAGTCGCCTGTGAGATGTGTTAAAATTCACATTAATGACATAAAAGCAGATTATTATGAAACAATAGTTGTAGCAGCTTCTACCAAGAACATCTCCGTTGTGTGTCTGAGGATTTTAGTTCTGCTGAAGCTTAAATATTGAGATTATTGATCATTTTCTGACGTGATGAGATTCAGCTTGTAGCTGCAGAAACTGTTGAAAGGAAGAAAGTTCCTCTGAGGATCTTTCTAAAAGTTACTTTATTCTCCACATTCTGACTTGTTCTTGACCTGCAGGATAATAAAACCCACATAAAGTGACAGAGACATGGAGCAGCATGTTGTATTGTTGCTACTTGATATTAAAAGAGTCATAAATCAGCTGTTTCATGACGGAGCTTTATTGGTCATATTTTGGCCCAGTGTTCAGTATGAACTGACTCTGAATATTGTCTTTGTAAATAATACAGTGAGTGTTACAGGACAAGAGATCCATCAGGTTCTGTTATGATCCCAGAATACATTTGGAAAAGTTCTTCATTGAAACCACGAGCTCAATGTATTGACCTGATCATGGAAAAGATTATTCGACAACTTTCTTTCTTTCAGTTTCTTGTTTATTTTAATGTCTGGGTCAACTAAAGGCTCATTTGTTTGGACAAATATAATAATAATAACGAGAATAGCTGATAAGAGTTTAATTTAAGAGCTGATATCTGGACATTTAACATGGTTTTATTGGTGATGATTTTGGTTATTATCATCTTTCCAAGATACTGTAGATGTAAAATTACCAAAAAAAGACACATAATTATCAAAATAGAAACAAATTGACCAAAAATAGATGTAAAAATGATCAAAAAAGACACCTTTTTAAAAAATAGAAACAAAATGACCAATAATTGATGCACAAATTACCAAAAAAAGACAAAAAATATTTAAATAAAAAACAAATTGACCAAAAATAGATGTAAAAATTACCCAAAAAGAGAAAAAATATTGAAATAGAAATAAAATTACCAAAAATTGATGTAAAAATGACTAAAACGACACAAAAATGACCAAAAATGGATGTAAAAATTACCAAAAAGACAAAATTATCGAAATAGAAACAAATTGACCACGATAGATTTAAAAATGACAAAAAACATTTTTACCTTACCTAACCTTACCTTACCTTACCTTACCTTACCTTACATTACCTTACCTTACCTTAGCTTACCTTACCTTACCATACTTTACCTTACCTCACCTTACCTAACCTTACCTTACCTTACCTTACCTTACCTTACCTTAGCTTACCTTACTTTACCTTACCATACTTTACCTTACCTTACCTTACCTTACCTTAGCTTACGCTACCTTACGTTACCTTACCTTACCTTACCTTACCTTAGCTTACGCTACCTTACGTTACCTTACCTTACCTTAGCTTACCTTACCTTACCTTACCTTACCTTACCTTACCTTACCTTACCATACTTTACCTTACCTTACCTTACCTTACCTTAGCTTACGTTACCTTACGTTACCTTACCTTACCTTACCTTACCTTAGCTTACCTTACCTTACCTTACCTTACCTTACCTTACCTTAGCTTACCTTACCTTAGCTTACGTTACCTTACCTTACCTTACCTTACCTTACCTTACCTTACCTTACTTTACCTTACCTAACCTTACCTTACCTTACCTTACCTTAGCTTACGTTACCTTACGTTACCTTACCTTACCTTACCTTACTTTACCTTACCTTACCTTACCTTACCTTACTTTACCTTACCTAACCTTACCTTACCTTACCTTACCTTAGCTTACCTTACCTTACCTTACCTTACCTTACCTTACCTTAGCTTACCTTACCTTACCTTACCTTACCTTAGCTTACCTTACCTTACCTTACCTTACCTTAGCTTACCTTACCTTACCTTACCTTAGCTTACCTTACCTTACCTTACCTTACCTTAGCTTACCTTACCTTACCTTACCTTACCTTAGCTTACCTTACCTTACCTTACCTTACCTTAGCTTACCTTACCTTACCTTAGCTTACCTTACCTTACCTTACCTTACCTTAGCTTACCTTACTTTACCTTACCAAAAGGCACTTTATAGTGATATTGACTCATATCGTGGGCTGTAACTGTGAGACATTTGATGTTTTTGTCTGCAAACAGACAAACTGTTGAAAAGGAACAACATGTGTCCACAGTGTTGGACTTTTTCCAGCTGTGTTCCTACATGTTCTGTTCGGACCCGCTCAGGACCCGTAACCACCAGCACTGATTGCTGCTCGTCCACTCTAAGTGGATCTGTCTCTCCGACTCTGAGCAGAATCTCTAGACGTCGTCTGGCGTTTTTCATCCCAGTTGTGTGTTCCAATAAAAATAAGCAGTGAAACCCTCAGTCTTGGTTCAAGGCCGTTTTTATTTGCTGCTATTGTCATCTGGACTCCAGAACACTTCTCGCAACTCAAGAAACAACGTCCGCTGGGGAGAAATTATATTTCAGGATCCTCCCAACAAATCTCTGTTAATCATCCCTATTAGCGTAGATTCACAGTTTTTATCCATCTGGTGACATTTAACATCATAGTTGATCTCTTCTGAAAAGTGCACAAAAACATCATGAAATCTAAAGCTGTATTAGTTGGTTTTGGGTCATGTTTGCCACTTGGGGGCAGCAGAAACTATCCGTCAGCACGAATCTGACATATCGTCACCTTTTGGGTTGTTTTGGTGAACATCTTAGCAAGAAAGCTGCCTGTTTAAACATCCAGCAGACACAGAGCAGCAATCATCTGCCTGCTGTGGTCAGAAACAAAATGATCAGAGACAGAACCGGTCCAAAAACAACCATCTGACACAAGAGATAAACCAGTGTCAGGGCCGAGGGGAGCTTGTGTCCCCTTTCACATGACACGCATTCATTTGATCCACTGTTTATGTAAAAACAGTGATTATTGCAGCTTTAACCCTGTGGAGTGTCCAAAAGCTCCAAATAATCCAGACTTGTTGACTCCATCAGACTAGAAAACAAAGCAGCGTGGAGCCCTACTGTAAATTTACCTCTAAAGTTCTGGCTGTAAACTCCATGAGGCCAGTTTCAGTTTGATGATGATATACCAAGTAAAACTGGAGACAAGCTCAAATAGATTTAGTATCAAATGATAGAACTGGATGGAACCCTCTTATATGTTAGATTTGACACCTTTGGTCACATTTGACACATTTAAAATTATTTATTGAGCATGATAGTGTTTTGAACGTTAAAAAAAGATTCAAAATCACATTTTATGTTGGACTAAAGGACTAAAAAAGACACAAAATGCCCCCAAAAAACACAAAATGACAAAAAAAAAGACTCAAAAAGACTCAAAAAGACACAAAATGACAAAAAAAGACACAAAATTCCCCCCCAAAAACACAAAATGCCCAAAAAAAGACTCAAAAAGACTAAAAACGACACAAAATGACAAGTGAAATGAATGAAAAGACATGAAAAGGATTCAGAAATGGACTAAATAGACCCAAAACTCAATAAAGTTAAATTCTAGAACGTCATGTTTGTTTTTCCGATTGATGATCTTTATTTTGATGTTTTTTTACATTGTGACATCGTGTTTTGGAGAAGTTTGTGACGATTTATTTTGTCAAAACTTGGTTGGTTGGTTGGTTGAGGTTTGGTAAAAAGAACTGTGTTAGGCCAACCTGGTCTCACAGGAATCTGTGAAATAGCCATGGAATCACTCAAATTTCAGTGAAACTGACACGGATTTTGCTACAATGCAAGTTAATGAATGATAATAGAATAGTAATTGAATTCCATGGATATTTTTTCCTATTGGTTTGTTCCAAGTCACGTGACTTTCAAGGTCCCGGCGGTCAGAACAAAAAACATGGCGGACAGTTCTCTCATTTTTAGTGAAAAAATCTATATTTTTACTTAGTTACTGCATAAAAAAGGATTTTGATTACATTTCTAGCAAGAAATATATGTTTTATTTTCTAAATATTTACTCGGTGAGCGAAGATATCACCAGAAAAAGACGATCCGCTCTGTTTTATTTTGAAATCTCCCTGATCCTCTGTGTATTTAACGGATCAAACCTTGGCCCATTACATGCCTTGTGTCTGATTATTATTATTATTATTCTGTTGCAGCGGGAGACACTAATGTTGACAAAGTGACGACTTACAATCAGATTTGTCCGCTGTTTTATTTTGTAATCTACCGGATGTGGTGCGATCTCATTGAATCGCGCTTCACTGTAAATGCTCCGGACTCTGCTCTCCTGTTTTAGTTAAAATATCTTCATTAAACAAACATTGTTGTCTTTTTTTAGCATAGATAATATACATACAGTATAATTATTTATTAGACAGTGTGTGATATTCGATATATTGGGTAGAAATATGTTTTCACAACCCTAATACGGAAGAACTACAACTATGGTGCTGATGTCTACATAAGTACTGAAGAGAGGTCTAGGGAGTTGTAGTTTTTTTAATGAAACAGGTTTTCCCCTAAAATTGGAAGTTGGAAATACTTAATTAGTGGCTTTCCAGGGGTTTGAGGGGATGTCAATCACATTTTTGGCATCAGACTTTAAATATTGTCTTGTTCAATGGGGGATTTGTTATTTTTTCAGCATATCCTGAAGCCCCCCCACTCCCACCCCTTAGTGACTATGCTCACATTATAGTCCATGTCAACACCTTTCTATAACAGTAGGTCTCATGTCTGGAACCCTTTTTGTCCCTTAGTTATAATCATTTAAATATGCCCCAGGGTTAAGGTTCAAAGGTCAATATCTCAAAGCAAGAATATTATAGAACCTTGAAATTGATATATGTTACTCTCCAGGCCAAGACCTTTCCGGTGATGTATTTGTATTAGCACTCAGAGCACTCAAAGTGCTGTCAGAATCTAAGCCTGTTAGGGCAGATGTCCAGGGCTTAAGAAACGCTCCTTCCATGCAAAACTTTCTACATATTTCTCAAGTGAAACTTCTCAGGAGATCCGTTGAGACATTCCTGTAACATGCAGGATGTTGTTCAGTCGTTCCAGCTGAGTGAAGCGAATGGTTGCTTCCAATGAAAACAGACAACATATTATCAGTTATATTATACTTCATACACTAAGCGCAGGACTCTCTGTCTCCGTCTGAGTCTCCATCTGCCTCTCATCGTATAGTTTCCAGATGTTTGAGGTCGGAGAATCCCTCCAGCTCACAGCATGTAGTTCATGACCAGAGGTTTCACCCCGACCTCCCCCTCAGCTCCTATCTGTCCTGAAGTGCACTCTGAGGGGGGAACACAGCGATCTGTCTTCCAGGGGAGTTATAGGAACACAAACATGATATCAGGGTTCCTGTACTGCAGTAGTTCTCAACCTTTTTGAGTCGTGACCCCCAATTTAACATGCATGTTGTCTGCAACCCCCAGCCACCCCCAAAAAGACAAAATGATAAAAAAGACACAAAATGACAAAAAAGACAAAAAATGACTTAAAAAAGACCCAAAAAGACACAAAATAACTAAAAACACACACAAAATGACAAAAAAAGACACAAAATGACCAAAAAAAGGAAACAAAATGACCAGAAAAAGACACAAAATGACCAAAAAAGACACAAAATGACTAAAAAACACACAAAATGACCAAAAAAATACACAAAATGACTAAAAAAAGGAAACAAAGTGACCAAAAAAGACACAAAATTAACAAAAAAGACACATAATTACCAAAAAAAAGGAAACAAAATGACCAAAAAAGACACAAAATTACTAAAAAAGACACAAAATTACCAAAAAGACACAACATGACCAAAAAGACACAAAATTACCAAAAAAAGGAAACAAAAGGACCAAAAAAGACACAAAATGGCTAAAAAAGACACAAAATTACAAAAAAAGATACAAAATTACAAAAAAAATACACAAAATTACCAAAAAAAAAGACATTCAATGACCAAAAAGACTAAAACACATGAACACATTAACACAGTGGAGACAGAGCTGACTTCCAGAATGATTTGGCGACCCCCAGAAATCATCTCGCGACCCCAATTGGGGCCGGGACCCCACGGTTGAGAATGGTCCCTGTAGAGGAGCAGCTGCTAGGGGCTGGGGGCAGGATCACTGCTCTCAGAGTGGATATTCAGGGACCCAGGAGTCAGGAGAGTCGTGACTGTGGCCCCCGCCAGCACACAGCTATCACATGGCCCCCAGCTTTAAGGGGACCAGAGACCCCGTCTGGACAAAGAGCAGAGATTGAGCTCCTGTTGGTGCCAGGAGCTGACAAGCCTTTGGCTGCTCAGAGAGATAAATGACTAAACTCTGATGGTACCAGAGGGCCAGCACACACACACACACACACACACACACACACACACACTGTGTGTTTGATTTGGCCTCGTTGCTAAACATGATTGCCTTGGCCTGGTTTTCACAAGAAAGTCCCACATTAGTATAAATTTCAAATGACATTTTTTAGACAACATTATTATTGTTTGCTCAGTTCACAGCTGCAAGACCTGTAAAAGTCCCCGAGAAGCCTTGAATTATGGGGGCGGTCCTGGATTAACCTTAGAATGTAATCAAACAACTGAACGGACATTATCAGCGGTTATCAGGGCCCAGTTAAAGCCTGCTCCACCTGCTGGTAGGCCAGTTAAAGCCTGCTCCACCTGCTGGTAGGCCAGTTAAAGCCCGCTCCATCTGCTGGTAGGCCAGTTAAAGCTCGCTCCACCTGCTGGTAGGCCAGTTAAAGCCCGCTCCACCTGCTGGTAGGCCAGTTAAAGCCCGCTCCACCTGCTGGTAGGCTAGTTAAAGCCCGCTCCACCTGCTGGTAGGCCAGTTAAAGCCCGCTCCACCTGCTGGTAGGCCAGTTAAAGCTCGCTCCACCTGCTGGTAGGCCAGTTAAAGCCCGCTCCACCTGCTGGTAGACCAGTTAAAGCCCGCTCCACCTGCTGGTAGGCCAGTTAAAGCCCACTCCACCTGCTGGTAGGCCAGTTAAAGCCCGCTCCACCTGCTGGTAGGCCAGTTAAAGCCCGCTCCACCTGCTGGTAGGCCAGTTAAAGCCCGCTCCACCTGCTGGTAGGCCAGTTAAAGCCCGCTCCACCTGCTGGTAGGCCAGTTAAAGCCCGCTCCACCTGCTTGTAGGCCAGTTAAAGCCTGCTCCACCTGCTGTTAGGCCAGTTAAAGCCTGCTCCACCTGCTTGTAGGCCAGTTAAAGCCCGCTCCACCTGCTGGTAGGCCAGTTAAAGCATGCTCCACCTGCTGGTAGGCCAGTTAAAGCCCGCTCCACCTGCTGGTAGGCCAGTTAAAGCCCGCTCCACCTGCTGGTAGGCCAGTTAAAGCCTGTCCACCTGCTGGTAGACCAGTTAAAGCCCGCTCCACCTGCTGGTAGGCCAGTTAAAGCTTGCTCCACCTGCTTGTAGGCCAGTTAAAGCCCGCTCCACCTGCTGGTAGGCCAGTTAAAGCATGCTCCACCTGCTGGTAGGCCAGTTAAAGCCCGCTCCACCTGCTGGTAGGCCAGTTAAAGCCCGCTCCACCTACTGGTAGGCCAGTTAAAGCCTGTCCACCTGCTGGTAGACCAGTTAAAGCCCGCTCCACCTGCTGGTAGGCCAGTTAAAGCCTGCTCCACCTGCTGTTAGGCCAGTTAAAGCCTGCTCCACCTGCTTGTAGGCCAGTTAAAGCCCGCTCCACCTGCTGGTAGGCCAGTTAAAGCCTGCTCCACCTGCTGGTAGGCCAGTTAAAGCCTGCTCCACCTGCTGGTAGGCCAGTAGGTCGTAATCAGTGATGGGTTCTTAGTGGCCTTTGTTCAACGTTGTAATACTTTTGGATTTTTCATCAGTTTTAGTTTTAATTTCGTTGTGATTTTTTTGTTTTCAAATTCAGTTAATTTTAATTAGTTTTAGAGTGAGTTTGCTAGTTTTCATTAGTTTTTATTTTTTGGAAAATGCTTAGTTTTAGTTTAGTTTCTATTAGTTTTAGTTTTAGTATTTATTAGTTTTTATTAGTTGTAGTTGTAGTTTAGTTTTTATTAGTTGTAGTTTAGTTTTTATTAGTTTTAGTTTAGTTTTTATTAGTTTTAGTTTAGTTTTTATTAGTTGTAGTTGTTTTGTAATGGGGTATTTGTTGGGTGTCAGATTCAATAAGGTCACAATAAATGTTTCCTTTATTTCCTTTGTCTGATCCATCTCAGCCCCAATAAGTTTATTAAGTCATAAAACCAGAGAGATGAAATAGATTTCATATCAACTGAAAGGTTACATATGAAAAAGTTGACAAAGAAGAAAACGAAGGACATTTTCACTATAATTTTAGTTAGTTTTGTACCTCAAAATTGTACTTGTACAGCACTTGAGTAATACATCACTGCTTACTACTATAACACCTTAACTTCCGGCCTTTGTGTGCATTTATTTGACTTTTTAAACTATTTTTTATAACACCTAACCAGGAAGTTTTTTGCCCTAACCTTAGAGAAGTAGTTTTGTAGCATAATCGTAAGGAAACTTCAACTTTTTAACAAACATAACCACTTAAGTTTTCAGTAAGCGGCAGTTGAATGGGCTGAATGAGCCCAGTGAATCATCTGATACTGTTAGAAACTGGTGTGGATTCTGGAGAAAGAGAGTTGATGGTTGAATCTGATTGCGATAACGTCATGTTGTGTCCTCTGTTAGTGCTGATGACCTGGGAATGAAACCAGCAATCAGCTGTTTCCAGACTCACAGACTACACTCTGTGGCTAATGTTGCTGTTCTTCCATTGGTCAGAAGTCAGCAGTTGCAGCTTGCTCCTTGGCTAACCCTGATGGAAACCTTCAAGTACTCATCAAGGGAGTCCACTTTAATATCTGTCTGCTGCACACATTGTTATCCCGTCATGGGGAAAAACCTACAGCCGTCAATGTGACAGCATTGGTTAAAGCTCTGTTTTTAACCCATAAGAACCCAGACCTATTTATCATTGAAGGAAGATTATGGGGGATTATACCACAGACCAAGTGGACCGCACATTTATGATTTAAAAAAAAAAATATATCCGTAAATGTCAAAGATTTGTGATGTGACATACAAGTTACAATGGGTATTTATGGTTTTTATGTTTCTAATATTTCTTATTTAATGAAAGAAAATAGACACATTTTCTGCTTACAGAAACACAAATTTACCTTTTTCGTCGCATCGCCACAACATTTGTCAAAATTGTGACATTAATAGTGCTGTTTAACAATACATTATTTGTCAGATTTGTTTTTAATTAACAAAATAATAACACATCAATAATAAATAAAAACAAATAACCATGTGCCTTTTTGTTTGCATCTCCATAGCATAAATATAGCAAAAGTTTGACTTTAATTTGTTCAGGAAATATGGTCAGAACAAGTTAAATCCAATAAAGGGCACCCTATTAACAGATTAAAATTGTTAAATGGGTTTAAACTTAGCCTGGTAACAAAAAATAAGCTTTTTGAAATAACACATCATCACATTTTGGAGAAGTCACTTCCTGTTAAAGTCACATGACCACCACACCAGGTGTTGAGTATACGTCGCTTAGGGATTTAATGAGTTAATGTGAAGCATAAAGATGAATATGGGAGATTATAGAAGATTTAAAGTGTTTGTCACCCATGGGTTCTTATGGGTTAACCCTTAATAGGACACTCATTGAAATACTTGCAAATTCCAAATTTCAACCCTAGAGAATACTGGAGTTTACAAGATTAAAGTGGCAAATCTACGAGAACAAAATGTGCAGATTTATGAGGTTTAAAGTGGTGAATCTGCAAGAAAATAGTTGCTTTTTTCCACTTTTTTCCTCGTAAATCTGTGACTTTTTTCACGCAGATTTGCCACTTTAAAGCTCGTAAATCTGCAACTTTTTTTCTTGTAGATTTGACACTTTAATCTAGTAAATTTGCAACTTTTTTCTCGTAATATAACCTCTAATATGCCGTCATATTCAAGTTCTCCTCGTGCAAGTCACTGAAGAATAACTCTGTTTGTACGACTGTTTCTTGCAGATTTTCTATTTTAATTTTAATTTTTACATCGGAAGTCAAGGTCAATAAAGTGAATATTATTATATTATTATCATACTGATTGGTCAGATGTCATGGTGTCTGTGACGTAGTAAAACAAAACTGCTTTGTGTCCATTAATCCTGTTAACCTTCTGGAGTCTCCAAAAGCACCAAAGCATGGCTTCTTCATCACATTCAGACATAAAAACAAAGCAGACCAAAAAAAGACACAAAATGAGAAAAAAAGACACAACAGACACAAAATTACCAAAAAAGACACAAATGACCAAAAAAAGACACAAAATAACTAAAAAAGACACAACAACAGACACAAATTACCAAAAAAAGACACAAAATAACTAAAAAAGACACAACAACAGGCACAAAATTACCAAAAAAGACACAAAAAAGACACAAATGACCAAAAAAAGACACAAAATAACTAAAAAAGACACAACAGACACAAAATTACCAAAAAAGACACAAATGACCAAAAAAAGACACAAAATAACTAAAAAAGACACAACAACAGACACAAAATCACCAAAAAAGACACAAATGACCAAAAAAAGACACAAATGACCAAAAAAAGACACAACAACAGGCACAAAATTACCAAAAAAGACACAAAAAAGACACAAATGACCAAAAAAAGACACAAAATAACTAAAAAAGACACAACAACAGACACAAAATTACCAAAAAAGACACAAATGACCAAAAAAAGACACAAAATAACTAAAGACACAACAACGGACACAAAATTACCAAAAAAGACACAAAAAAACACAAATGACCAAAAGAAGACACAAAATAACTAAAAAAGACACAACAGACACAAAATTACCAAAAAAGACACAAATGACCAAAAAAAGACACAAAATAACTAAAAAAGACACAACAACAGACACAAAATTACCAAAAAAGACACAAAAAAGACACAAATGACCAAAAAAAGACACAAAATAACTAAAAAAGACACAACAGACACAAAATTACCAAAAAAGACACAAAAAAGACACAAATGACCAAAAAAAGACACAAAATAACTAAAAAAGACACAACAACAGACACAAAATTACCAAAAAAGACACAAATGACCTAAAAAAGACACAAAATAACTAAAAAAGACAAAACAACAGACACAAAATTACCAGAAAAGACACAAAAAAAGACACAAATGACCAGAAAAAGACACAAAATAACTAAAAAAGACACAACAACAGACACAAATGACCAAAAAAAGACACAAAATTACCAAAAAAGACACAAATGACCAAAAAAAGACACAAAATAACTAAAAAAGACACAACAGACACAAAATAACTAAAAAAGACACAACAGACACAAAATTACCAAAAAAGACACAAATGACCAAAAGAAGACAAACAAAGCCTGATCTTTGCTGATTATCTGGAATAACTCCATGTGGTTCTACGACCAAACAGAGAGACACGGGGACCAGTTAGATCTCCACTGAAGTTACCAGATATAGTTCTTCACCTGGTGAAGGGTTAAGGTTTCCAGAAGGTGCTTCTCGTCCTTTTTCTTTCTGCACCACATACTGTTAGAGCTACATGATAGGAATCATCTGCTACTTGATCTGGGCGTCTGCTGCTGGTTTACCATCTCATACCATCATTTGTTTTCACCACCAGTGCCAGTATAGCCGGAGGGCCTTATTCAAATAGGATGCAGAACACGCTCCAGACCAAGCATCACCATTATAGTTCAGTCAAAGGAAACCTGTTTTCAGCTTCTTCATATTTTCGTTGGCGCCCGCGACAGAACAATGAGAACCACCTCGAATCTTTGCACCTCCAACAGCCTGCACTGCAGAAACTGAACTCTAACTCAGATCTAAAATAAATATGTCAGATCAAGAGGACACGTACCTTATTAATGTCTGATCAGATAGTTCTTCTTAGTCAGCAGTTTTTATGTTCCACTGCTTCACTTGTTTGAAGTGTTTTGGTCCTTAATGATCTAAATTACAGCTTGTTACTGAGATTTTATCACCTATACTGAGTAAATACATGCTGGGAACTAGAATATCAACAGTTACAAAGCTGTTTCACCAAAACTTACAACTATAAAGTCATTTTGTATCATTTTGTGTGTTTGTTTTAGTAATTTTGTGTCTTTTTTAGTAATTTTGTGTCTTTTTTAAGTTATTTTATGTTTTTTTTGGTCATTTTGTGTCTTTTTTTAGTCATTTTGTGTCTTTTTTAGTCATTTTGTGTCTTTTTTTAAGTCATTTTGTGTCTTTTTTGGTCATTTTGTGTCTTTTTTTAGTCATTTTGTGTCTTTCTTTAGTCATTTTGTGTCTTTTTTAGTCATTTTGTGTCTATTTTAATCATTTTGTGTCTTTTTTAGTCATTTTGTGGGTTTTTTTTAAGTCATTTTGTGTCTTTTTTTAGTCATTTTGTGTCTTTTTTGGTCATTTTGTGTCTTTTTTTAGTCATTTTGTGTCTTTTATTAGTCATTTTGTGTCTTTTTTAGTCATTTTGTGTTTTTATTTGTCATTTTGTGTCTTTTTTTAGTCATTTTGTGTCATTTTGTGTCTTTTTTAGTCATTTTGTGTCTTTTTTTTGTCACTTTATGTATTTTTTTAGTCATATGGATAAAATTGCTATTTTAAAGTCATAATTTCTTATTTCAAGCATAGCTAAGAAATCACAACGTGTCGTTTTTTCGTCATTTTGTGTATTTTTGTTTTTTTTTCGTCATTTTGTGTCATTTTGTGTCATTTTGTGTCTTTTTTAGTCACATATATACAACTGCTATTTCAAAGTAATAATTTCTTATTTCAAGCATAACTAAGAAATCATAACTTTGACATAATTTGAGCCTTGGAATCAATAGTTTTATGATCAATGAACCAATAGAAGTGTGTATTGTTGTGTAGTGTGTATGTCATTAACTAGTACATTGGCACAGAGCTGTAAACTTGATATTTAAACATTTAACATGAAACATTTAACAACAACAATAAAAAAAGTCACTTGTTATCAGTTAGAATACACTAATTCTAAGGTATTTGTGGGTTCATTGAGATTAGATATTTTTACTGGTTTTGGAAAGTCTTGACAAGCCAACTTTTCTTGTTCCGTAAGCAGATAATTTTACTATTTTTAAGCAAAATTCACCTCATTTTTGTACTTTTTTCTTCTTTTAGAGAGGTGTCTTTTTGCAGTGTGTTGATTGTGTACCACCCGTCTCTCCTGTGCTCCCCATCATGTTCTCTGAAGTGGAACCAAAACATATCTGCAGCTAAACCCTGACATTAGCGGAGAGCTTTCAAGACCCAAATACCAGTCTAGCAGCATGACAATAATAGTATCCAAACAGAGCACTTTTTGTAGTTGTCTCTCCAGATCAGGTATGCACACATTCTGAAGAGTGATCTCTGGATGAAGTGAAAAATGAAATCAAAATATGCCTTTATAAATGAGGCTGCTGTTGGACGGCTTCACTAGGCCTCCCTGTTTTATTCTCTGGCTCTGAAACTCTTTGGATTGCAAAAGGCCCTGAGAGGAAAGGACGCCAGAGCAACCAGAGAAAAACACCAGACCACCACCAGATTGCCTGGCACGCAGCGTAGTTCTCTGTTCGAAAGTTAACACAGACCTGTGACAAGATATAAATAGAAAGACCAAAAAAGACACAAAATGACAAAAAAAAAGACACAAAATGAGAAGACAGAATAACCAAAAAAACCCACAGAAGACACAAAATGACCAAAAAAGACACAAAATAACTAATAAAGACACAACATCAGACACAAAATTACCAAAAAGACACAAATGACCAAAAAATATACAAAATAACTAATAAAGACACAACAACAGACACAAAAGTACCAAAAAAGACACAAATGACCCAAAAAGACACAAAATGAGAAGACAGAATAACCAAAAAGAAACAACAACAGACACAAAATTACCAAAAAAGACCAAAAAAAGACACAAAATAACTAAAAAAAGACACAGCAGACACAAAAATACCAAAAAGACACAAATTACCAAAAAAGACACAAAAAAGACACAAATGACCAAAAAAGACACAAAATGAGAAGACAGAGTAACCAAAGAAACCCACAGAAGACACAAAATGACCAAAAAAAAGAGACACAAAATAGCTAAAAAATACGCAACAACAGACACAAAATTACCAAAAAAGACACAAATTACCAAAAAAGACACACAATTACAAAAAAAAAGAAACAAAATAACTAAAAAAGGCACAAAAAGACATGAAAAGGACTAAAAAATGGACAAACTAGCCGTATACGACTCCACAGAGTAAATATAAGAGAATCCATTGGGAAAGTGACATGAGATTACATGTTTCCTGCTCTGGTATTTACTGAAACGCATGTGCTGGCCTGTGCCACCGATCAGTCCTCAATAATCAATTTCAAGTGCTATTTTCTCGATCGCATCAGAACCTTGACAACATGCGGTCCCCATCCACAGATGGACCGAGCTCACTCGCTGACCCAACCATGGAATTTCAAGTCTCAAACTGTGTTCGACAGATGTCTGATTCAGACTTCATGAACCCTTTTTGATGTTTGCACAAGTAACACATTTTGTAGACGGTTACTTTTGGCTCCAGGCCATCCTGAAGGTTCCTTCTTTGGCTTGTTTGGTTTTCACACACCAGGTATTATCCCTACCCATATACATCTATGATGAATGTAGAATAAAACCTTCAGTTTGTCTTGGACGTTTTGCCCTCGCTTACATTCCTCGCCTTGCTTCACTCTCCTGGAGGTTTCATTTAAACTCTGCTTCAGTTATTATGTGTGTAATTGAAGCCTTGTCTTGTTTTTCTTGCTGTGAAATAATTATAAATTCCTCTCCGATACGTGTTGCTGCCGTATTAAAACATACCACCTTAATTAAAGCGGTAATTCTGTCTCCATTACATGCTGCAAGGGAGGAATTATTGCCCAACAACTCAATAATATTACAAGATGAATCAATAATCCATGTGTGTCCCTTGTGTTTTGTTCTCAGATAAATGTTACTCCACCCAGACCGGCCCCAAGTGCGTCTCCTCCTGCTCCTCCTCCTCCGAAGTGGAGCCCACCTCCTCGTCCTCCTCCTCCTCCATCCTCCCCGTCAGCCAGATGATCGATAAGGTCAAAGGTTACTGCTCCACGCGCTCCGACAACTTCTACAAGAACATCATCATGTCCGACAGCTTCGCCCACAGCACCAGGTTCTAGAGAGGGACCCCCAACCCAACCCGCCTTGTGTTTTGGATCTACGTAAACCTCGTGTCGGAGGAGGTTTCAAAGCTTCTGATATGAAAACACTGTTCTGGAAGTGCCCGTGACGTTATTTAAGGCTTCGCTTTTGTTCTGGACCCGCCACCCAACGCTCTAGAACCCTTTTGTACTCTTCAACTGCTCCTAACACTCGAGAACTCTCTGTGAGCCTCAACACTTAAAAATAGTTTTTGTTTTCCGGAACCGCCCCGGACTCTCTGGAGCTCTTTCCCACAGCCTCAGCCAGAAGGGACGGACTAAACAAGTCCAAGGACGGTAACGGAGGAGCCGCCAACATTCTAGAACCCTCCAGGGTTCTGAAGTAAGACCCATAACCGACCAACATTCTAGATCCCTCCAGGGTTCTGAAGTAAGACCCATAACCGACCAACATTCTAGATCCCTCCAGGGTTCTGAAATAAGACCCATAACCAACGAACATTCTCCAGGATTCTGAAATGAAACCCATAACCGAGCAACATTCTAGAACCCTGCAGGTTTCTGAACCCCCCCAAACTAACAATCTAGAACCCTCCAGGATTCCAAAAGACCCCCTGTCCAACATTCTAGAACACCCCAGGATTAAAACAAAAACCCTGACTAACATCCGAAAACCCTCCCCCCTAATCAATATTCTAGAACCCCTTAGGATTCCAAAAGACCCCTGTCCGACGTTCCAGAACCCTCCAGGATTCTGAACCCCCCCCCCCAACTAACAATCTTGAACCCTCCCGGTTTCTGAAATAAAACCCATAACCAACCAACATTTTAGAACCCTCCAGGATTCAGAAAAAAAGAACCCTAACTAACATCCTAGAACCCTCCAGGATTCTGAAATAAAACCCTTACCAACATTCTAGAACCCTCCCGGATTCTGAAACCCCCCCAAGTAAAATCTAGAACCCTCCCGGTTTCTGAAAGAACCCCGATCCAACATTCTAGAACCCTCCCGGATTCCGAAAAAAACCCTAACCATTCTAACATTCTAGAACTCTACAGGATTCTGAACCCAATCCAATCCAATCCAATCCCCTTTATTTATATAGCACAATTTTAGCAAACACAAGGTTTCCAAAGTGCTGCACAAACAATAAATACATAACACAATACAAAGAGATGTAGTAAACAATAGATCAGTAAGATGCAATAAATTAAAAATGGGATAAAAATAAATAAAATAAAATGTAAAATGTACTGCCCGCACAAAATAAAATATGCATGAATACAATAAACCCCCCCCCCCCCCCCCCAACTAACATTATAGAACCCTCCAGGGTTCGGAAACCCCCCAATCAACATTCCAGAACCCCCCAGGACTCCAAAAGACCCCCTGTCCAACATTCTAGAACCCAGTCTCTCTCCTGTCATGTTTAATACTTTGCCCCTGGAGCTCTGAATCAGTTAATTTACATGTTTAATCCTTTACACTGTCCCCAGACACAGTAGAACTGGTTTCAGTTACACTGATTATCAAAAAGTTCAGTTCTATATCTACTCATCACGATTCATGAAGAGCTGGTTGGTTCGTGTGATAGAATATTAATTTTTTCACCTAGATGAAGCTACATTAAGGCTCCGTGTCGATCCACTGTCTGGACAGGAAGCCGTGCTGCAACACAAACCCAGAGAGCACGTTGAGATAATCTTGGACAAAGTTCTGGATTTAACCCCGACGCCTCCTGGATCATCAGGGGGTGTCGGAGAGCTTCGGGGTGGTCAGAGAACCTCGATGTGATTCTACTGTATCATATGGAACGACAGACTGGGCTGCCAGACTGTAACTGAGAAGAAATGAAAGGGAGCGGAGGAGAGGAAGGTAGATAAGGAGGGGAAAAGTTGTGGTGGAAGGAAAGTGGGCTGTTATGTTATTTTAATACTGTGATGTTTGTTTGAACTGTGTGTGTGTGGAGCCATATCCCATGTAAATATTGATGATCTATCTATTCTATGTGCCTTATTCTATAGTGTTATAAAGTCTTTGGATGGTTGTTTTTGTTCATGCCTTGGCCGGGTCCTGGAGGGGTCACTGGGACTGAACACACAAACCCACTCCTGCTGAGTCAGCACGCCATTCACCGCCGGGGAGTCGTGGCCACAAAGCTACGGTGGCCCTGAAGGGCAAATCACAAAAACACAACAACAAATCAGAAAACACAACAACAAATCAAGAAATACAACGACAAAACAGAAAACACAACAAAACAGAAAACACGACGGCAAACTCAGAAACACAACAACAAATCGAAAAAACACAACAAATCAAGAAACACAACAACAAATCAAGAAATACAACGACAAAACAGAAAACACAACAAAGCAGAAAACACAACGGCAAACTCAGAAACACAACAACAAATCAAAAAAACACAACAAATCAAGAAACACAACAACAAATCAAGAAACACAACAACAAATCAAGAAACACAACAACAAATCAAGAAACACAACAATTAATCAAAAAACACGACAACAAATTAATTAAGACAACAAAAAACAAAACACAACAACAAATCATGAAACATGACAAAAAATTACTTAAGACAACAACAAATCAAAAATCACAACAGCAAATCAGAAAAACACAACGACAAACTAAGAAACACAACAACAAAACAGAAAACACAACAGATCAAAAAATACGACAACAAATCAAGAAACACAACAATTAATCAAAAAACACGACAACAAATTACTTAAGACAACAAAAAAACAAAACACAACAACAAATCAAGAAACACAACGAAAAATTACTTTTAATTACAAATTAACATCAATCAAACATCAAATGTTTTCTGATTCGCTGTTGTGTTTTTTGATTTGCTGTTTTGATTTTTGATTTGCTGTTGTGATTTTTGTTTTGCCGTTGTGTTTTGCACTTCAAGGCCACCGTACAAATCAGATGCAACAAAAGTTAATCTTCCCCCTGAACGCTGCCCTACAGAGTCTAACTGCAGTAACTACACAAAGGATAAAACTGAGACAAACTGCTTTAAAGTTTTTTAACGTTTTTTTAACTGGCCAGCCTAATGGGTGATTATAGGTACACTGTAAAAAAAACTGTTGTTTTTACGTAAAAAAAAAAACAGCAGCTGTGGTTGCCAGAACTTTACCGTAATAAATACGGGTAATATTAGCACTGTTGATTTCACGTTTCAGATTGACATTTTATTCCATATTTTACCATAAAAAATACAAAGTTTTCCATCAAAATAAACCCTGTTTTGCCATATAATTGACAAGAAAATACTTTATAAATGCTGCATGAATTAAAGATTTTACCATTAAATATTACAGTGTATTTCTGTTAGAGATATGGTGTTTAGTACATTTAACAGTGAGAAAAAGGATTTTTACAAAAAATAAATGCAAAAATTAAAGGGATGTCTTGTATATATATTACAGTATATTTTTGTTACACACACAGTGCCAGAGTATTTTACAGTGGAGTAATGTTTTTTTTTTTTAAACTGTAAAAAATAATGTTTTGGCTGATATATAAATTTAGGGTGTTTCATTGTTACTGACACTGATTTAACCTATTTATACCATTCATAGTTACTGCATTGCTATAAAAGGTTAATAATAGTAATAGTAATGCAAAAACAGAGTGCAGTAACTAAAATGCTGTTGTCTTCTTTCAGCTTTTATATTTTGTATTCAGTGAATAAACATTTTCAAATTGATTTTGTGATAAATGTTTTTAAAAGTGTTTAACAACTCTATTCAAATATTTAGACTTAATATTATAAACAAATGTTATATTTTAGTCTTAATATGATTTTATCTCACTTTTTTACTTCATCACTATCTAGATAATAATTTCCCTATCAAAAAAACTTATAATTTCTATTATTCTTATGTTTAAATTAGTATATATATATATATATCCAAAGCAGAACGTGGTAAGTGCAATTACTGCTTGGTTTTGAGTTGGATTTTGTGGTTTTTATATAATTATTTCTGTAAATTTACCTCTAAAGTTCTGGCTGTAAACTCCATGAGGCCAGTTTCAGTTTGATGATGATATACCAAGTAAAACTGGAGACAAGCTCAAATAGATTTAGTATCAAATGATAGAACTGGATGGAACCCTCTTATATGGTAGATTTGACACCTTTGGTCACATTTGACACATTTAAAATTCTTTATTGAGCATGATAGTGTTTTGAAAGTTAAAAGATTCAAAATCACATTTTCTGTTGGACTAAAGGACTAAAAAAGACACAAAATGACCAAAAAAAGACACAAAATGAAAAAAAAGACACAGACTGACCAAAAAAAGACACATGACCAAAAAGACAAAAAAAAAATGAGAAGACAAAATGACCAAAAAAAAACCCACAGAAGACACAAAATAACTAAAAAAGACACAAAAAGACACAAAATGACTTACAAAGACATGGAAATGATTCAAAAATGGACAAAATAGCCCTATAAGACTCCATAGAGTTAAGAAAATTTGAAATTTAAAACTTTGTTACAAGATAAAACAGACATCAAAAGGTTCATTTTTTAGTTATAACTCAATTTCGACCAAAAATGTATTTACTGCAGTTAGTCTTTGTACGGACCTGTTGATCCAGATGCTTTTCATGTAACTCTCAAATCAAACGTGAGGTTTTTCTGAACATTTTAACAGCCCATTATAAATTATATTTAAATGAAATGGCTGATGGACAAATATTCTCGACAAACCGTGTCGTGTTAGCTTCCAAAAATCACACAATCAAAGTTTTATGGTGGTAATATTCACGCCTGCAGTTGACATTTCCTCCTATAAATATTGAAATCTCTGGTGGCAGACAATCAAACTGTGGGTTGGTGGTTTGGTGGTTGGAGGAGAAATGATAAGAAGCAGCTGATGCCAGCTGGCCTCTGCAGCTCGGCTCCCCGAGGCCAAAGTTTAGCAATCACAGCCGCCACAGCATTACTGCTCCAGTGAGGAATCCTGTTTTTATTCAAATATGATTGTTTTATTATTGTTATTATTCAGTAATTGGTAATAGCGTTGTTTTTAAAATAGCCAACATTGAAGCTGTGCAGCTGCCAGAGGGATGATATCACGTAAACGCTCAGTTCATCCAAATCACAAAATAATAAATAAAAAAATAACCTCCTGTGGTGTCTAGATTTGTGCATATTTGGGGTTTTATGCAGCAGAGAATGGATAGACATATGAATAGCATTTCTTACTGTTTTTTCTTTACAAAAATGATCAAAAGAATTGCATTAAAAAGCTCCACAAATAATGTTCTACACTGCAAAAACTGTAATCTAAGTCTGACTGTTTCACTTGTTTGAAGTGTTTTGGTCCTTAATGATCTAAATCAGATATTACAGCTTGTTACTGAGATTTTATCACCTATACTGAGTAAATACATGCTGGAAACTAGAATATCAACAGTTACAAAGCTGTTTCATCATCAAATTTTCTTGTTCCATTGGCAGATAATAAAATTTTGCTATTTTTAAGCAAAATACACCTACTTTTTGTACTTTTTTCTTCTTTTTGAGAGTGGCTTTTTGCAGTGTATAGAATATAGTTCCCATTGGAGTGTGTTCTGTAGATGATCCTGACTATTCACAGCGTTGTTTCTGCTGTCAAGTTGCTTCATGTATTTATGATGTGAGCAGCACAAGTGGAATATTGTTTATTTTTGACTAAAATCCTCATTGCACGGCTTGTAGTCGGTGTGCATGTGTTTTCAGCTGATCTGTGCATCCCCAACAATCAGAGAATCAGGCTCTTTATTCTGATGATTTGGCTGGACTGACCCTTTCATGAAACAGGAAACAGGGGGCCCAACCAACAAGATTCAGACATTAAGGGTGTTTCCACTACCGCTCAATACCCAGAATGAGGCGGGTTTCACTCACCGAAACGCCCCTAATCTGAATACGAGCCGTCCGGAGACGACTTTTATCTGGACTTTTTTTGGCCCTGTCAAAGAGCAGGGCCGTTTTTCTCCCCTGAAAAAAGCCTGGTAGCTGATTGGATAGAACGCTATGCAGGATGTGACGTAGTACTCGACGCCACAACAACACACGCCATTTGTAAAAGCCAGTGCTTTGTTGCTATATTTAGCAAATTTTCAGACCCCCTTAGAGACTATTTTTCAAGAAAGCAACTGGAGACAAATCCAGCGACTTTTTCTGATGTTATTGGAGACTTTTGGAGACTCGTTCTTACTCTTCTTAACGAGCCGCGGGGGCCGGAGGCTCTTCTTAACGAGCCGCGGGGGGCGGAGGCTCTTCTTAACGAGCCGCGGGGGCTGGAGGCTCGTTAAGAAGAGTAAGAACGAGTCGAATCGGCACAGTCCTCCTGCAGCAGTCTCTTCCAGCTGCAGAGCCAATTGCTAACAGGCTAACAGTTAGCTCTGTAGCAGTACAGTGTGTATGTGCTAACAGGCTAACAGTTAGCTCTGTAGCAGTACAGTGTGTATGTGCTAACAGGCTAACAGTTAGCTCTGTAGCAGTACAGTGTATGTGCTGCTGCTGCAGGAGGTGTTCACTTAGAGATCTCTGTTTGTTTAGCCATGCTGCTTTGTTTATGATCAGCTGCTGACGTTGTGCACAGTTAGCGACGGCGGCCACAGTTGTGTCTCCCGTGTTTAATCCGTCGCTTATGTGATCACGGTAGAAACTGTCGCTAAGCGATTACGTGACAGTTGAAAACCAATCATCACCTCCAGAGTCTCTAAGTCCCTCTGGAGCCTTTTTGCAATGGAGACATGCAGAGTGAGTGGACATTAGAGAGGGCGTGGCCTGAGACATTAGAGAGGGCGTGGCCTGAAACTTTCCCGGTGCACACTTTTCCCCCTAAAGGAAACACGGCTATTAAGACAAACTTATCACTACTGGGTATGTCCCCATTGTTCCATAACTTCAAATTTCAACAGCATTAACATTTATGTAATTTTGAAGCCATGAAAGTCAAACTACCTTGACTACTCGTCAACAAACATTAAAGCGTAATTACTCCATTTCCTGTTTGTTAAATTAATTATTTACCATAATTTTGAAGCCAGAAATGACAGTGTGCCTCTTCAGAAAACAAATGCATTTCTGTATGGACTCATGCATGCAGTCATCCCCTGATAGAAGCTCCCAACTGCAAGTCCAAACCTGAATTAATAAAAAAATAAATAAACCAATGTAGAACACAGAGTCATCGGCGAAGAAGTTGAGAATCGGACGTTCTGTTTCAGAGTTCTGTTTCGACTTATTTGGATGAAAAAGTTATGTTGCTCCACCTTTTAATGCACTGCCTCATTAAAAAATTGCATTTCCCTCTGTTGCCTGGAATATTTTGCCAGCACTGTTGTGTTTCTTTAAGGTGTTGAAATGAACTTTGTAATTTGATTCCAATCATTCATTTTCTGACACTTTTTTGGGGTTTATTTAGTTATTTCTATTGATCAGAGGAACTTCCCTGAAAGAAAAGCTCAATTTGAAGCCAAGCTGAAATGTATTCACCATTCATTTGTGTCTGTAAATTGTATTCTTCATATCCGACCAGCTGTGCACTGACTGAATATGACCTGTTTGACTTTAATTCTGAACAAACCAAACCAAACATCAAATATTCTCCCACACTGTTGGTCAAAGTGTCATTTTATCTTTTCACTCGTGGCGTATTTCTGTGCAGAAAACATTAAAAGGGAATTGTTAGGAACTTGTGAAATCCGTGAAATAAAAAGCACCAAACTGCTTAAATAAAGCTTTGTTGATGTTCGTTTTGTCTGGACAATCAGCTGTTCTTTTGTCTTTTTTCCTCACAGTTGCACTTAAAAAGATTACTTTATTAATCCCACAATGGGGAAATTCAACCTCTGCATTTAACCCTTCCTTTTTTCACACTTTGTGTATTAATATGACTGGTGAAGTGGTTTAAATGCTGCATTAACAGGATGATCACACTTATATCAGTTTGTTAGGGGAATTAGGAAAATAGTCTGTAAAATTATTGTTTTAGATAAATGATGAAAGATGTCCTCTTGTTGTTGGACAAATGATTCTGTCCTCTTCTTGTTGGACGTCAGCCAAATGTGTCCTCTTGAACGTGTCCTCTTGTTGTTGGACATCATCTGAAAATGTCCTCTTGTTGTTGGACAGATAAACGTGTCCTCTTGTTGTTGGACATCATCTGAAAATGTCCCTTTTGTTGTTGGACAGATAAACGTGTCCTCTTGTTGTTGGACGTCAGCCAAACGTGTCCTCTTGAACGTGTCCTCTTGTTGTTGGACGTCAGCCAAACGTGTCCTCTTGAACGTGGCCTCTTGTTGTTGGACGTCAGCCAAACGTGTCCTCTTGAACGTGGCCTCTTGTTGTTGGACATCATCTGAAAATGTCCTCTTGTTGTTGGACAGATAAACGTGTCCTCTTGTTGTTGGACGTCAGCCAAACGTGTCCTCTTGAACGTGTCCTCTTGTTGTTGGATGTCAGCCAAACGTGTCCTCTTGAACGTGGCCTCTTGTTGTTGGACATCATCTGAAAATGTCCTCTTGTTGTTGGACAGATAAACGTGTCCTCTTGTTGTTGGACGTCAGCCAAACGTGTCCTCTTGAACGTGTCCTCTTGTTGTTGGATGTCAGCCAAACGTGTCCTCTTGAACGTGGCCTCTTGTTGTTGGACATCATCTGAAAATGTCCTCTTGTTGTTGGACAGATAAACGTGTCCTCTTGTTGTTGGACGTCAGCCAAACGTGTCCTCCTGAACGTGTCCTCTTGTTGTTGGACGTCAGCCAAACGTGTCCTCTTGAACGTGTCCTCTTGTTTTTGGACAGATGAACGTGTCTTCTTGTTGTTGGACAGCTCAAGGTGTCCTCTTGTTGTTGGACACCCACAGCTTCATTCTTTTAGTCTTGTCTTGTCCTTGTCTTTCAGTAAAGTGGACTTCCTTCCAGGTTGCTCTCCTGTAATCTTGTCCTCCATGGTGTCCTCTGTAGTGAGAGCTGAAGCCCAGAGACTCTGGATGTTTGGACGGACTTCCAGCGTCCACATGGAGCCAACAGCGTTCGACTACAAAGAGAGAGATCCTTTTAGTGCCTGTGGAGCTGGCTGGCCCTGGTTCCTCCTCTCTCTGCCCAGAGCGGGAGTAATCCTGGAGATAAATCTCCAGAGGCTGTGAGACGAGATGATGCCTGTCTGGCATCAGGCTGGCCGGGTTCATCCTCAGGGTGCCAGACCGCTCAACATGCAGCGCCAAATGAAAGATGTTCAGAAATCCCATAAATCATACGGACTTATTGGACTAATTTGGGTAATTTTGAGATCAACGCCACACATGTGGCTCTCCGTTAAGATGTTTGTTTCAATAATTGCAGCTGTTGTACAGACAGGAAGTTATCACTAAAGTACAGTCATTTGTTCCTTGTTAGTGGAGCGTTTATGGAGCGCTTTATTAAAAGGTGTCCTCCGGTTGTTGGACACCATCTGAACATGTCCTCTTGTTGTTGGACAGCTGAACGTGTCCTCCGGTTGTTGGACACCATCTGAACATGTCCTCTTGTTGTTGGACAGCTGAACGTGACCTCTTGTTGTTGGACGTCAGCTAAACGTGTCCTCTTGTTGTTAGACAGCTGAACGTGTCCTCTTGTTGTTGGACGTCAGATAAACGTGTCCTCTTGTTGTTGGACGTCAGCTAAACGTGTCCTCTTGTTGTTAGACAGCTGAACGTGTCCTCCGGTTGTTGGACACCATCTGAACATGTCCTCTTGTTGTTGGACAGCTGAACGTGACCTCTTGTTGTTGGACGTCAGCTAAACGTGTCCTCTTGTTGTTAGACAGCTGAACGTGTCTTCTTGTTGTTAGACAGCTGAACGTGTCCTCTTGTTGTTAGACAGCTAAACGTGTCCTCTTGTTGTTAGACAACTGAACGTGTCCTCTTGTTGTTGGACAGCTAAACGTGTCCTCTTGTTGTTGGACGTCAGCTAAACATGTCCTCTTGTTGTTGGACGTCAGCTAAACGTGTCCTCTTGTTGTTGGACGTCAGCCAAAAATGTCCTCTTGTTGTTGGACACCATCTGAACGTGTCCTCTTGTTGTTGGACAGCTGAACATGTCTACTTGTTGTTGGACGTCAGCTGAAAATGTCCTCTTGTTGTTAGACAGCTGAACGTGTCCTCTTGTTGTTGGGTGTCAGCCAAACGTGTCCTCTTGAAAGTGTCCTCTTGTTGTTGGACACCATCTGAACATGTCCTCTTGTTGTTGGACAGCTGAAAATGTCCTCTTGTTGTTGGACAGCTGAACGTGACCTCTTGTTGTTGGACGTCAGCTAAACGTGTCCTCTTGTTGTTAGACAGCTGAACGTGTCTTCTTGTTGTTAGACAGCTGAACGTGTCCTCTTGTTGTTAGACAGCTAAACGTGTCCTCTTGTTGTTAGACAACTGAACGTGTCCTCTTGTTGTTGGACAGCTAAACGTGTCCTCTTGTTGTTGGACGTCAGCTAAACATGTCCTCTTGTTGTTGGACGTCAGCTAAACATGTCCTCTTGTTGTTAGACAGCTGAACGTGTCTTCTTGTTGTTAGACAGCTGAACGTGTCTTCTTGTTGTTAGACAGCTGAACGTGTCTTCTTGTTGTTAGACAGCTAAACGTGTCCTCTTGTTGTTAGACAGCTGAACGTGTCCTCTTGTTGTTAGACAGCTGAACGTGTCCTCTTGTTGTTAGACAGCTGAACGTGTCTTCTTGTTGTTAGACAGCTGAACGTGTCCTCTTGTTGTTAGACAGCTAAACGTGTCCTCTTGTTGTTAGACAGCTGAACGTGTCCTCTTGTTGTTAGACAGCTGAACGTGTCTTCTTGTTGTTAGACAGCTGAACGTGTCTTCTTGTTGTTAGACAGCTGAACGTGTCCTCTTGTTGTTAGGCAGCTGAACGTGTCCTCTTGTTGTTAGACAGCTAAACGTGTCCTCTTGTTGTTGGACGTCAGCCAAAAATGTCCTCTTGTTGTTGGACACCATCTGAACGTGTCCTCTTGTTGTTGGACAGCTGAACATGTCTACTTGTTGTTGGACGTCAGCTGAAAATGTCCTCTTGTTGTTAGACAGCTGAACGTGTCCTCTTGTTGTTGGGTGTCAGCCAAACGTGTCCTCTTGAAAGTGTCCTCTTGTTGTTGGACACCATCTGAACATGTCCTCTTGTTGTTGGACAGCTGAAAATGTCCTCTTGTTGTTGGACAGCTGAAAATGTCCTCTTGTTGTTGGACGTTGGACAGACAGGCAGTCTCTTATAATGAACTGTGAGGAACACTAAAGTAGATTAATTTGTTCCTCGTTATTGGAGCATTTATTTAGCGGTTTATTAAAAGGTGTCCTCTTGTTGTTGGACAACTTGTCCTCTTGTTGTTGGACAACGTGTACTCTTGTTGTTGGACACCGTGTCCTCTTGTTGTTGGACACCGTGTCCTCTTGTTGTTGGATGTTGGACAGACAGGAAGTCTCCTATAATGAACTGTGAGGAACACTAAAGTCGATCCATTTGTTCCTGGTTATTGGAGCGTTTATGGAGCTGTTTATTAAAAGATGTCGGTAATGAGAAGTCTGTTTTATGACCTCATGGTTCTGGCTGGTTTGTGAGCAGGATCACACAGAAACAGTTCCTGAGTCTTTGTGGGCTGAAGAAGAACCGATTACTCTCTGGACCTGAATCACAGGGCGGACTCCTTCATTACTCTGGTGAACATAGTGAGGTGGGGCTCGGCCTCTGAGTTAACGCCACGTTCTGCTTCATCCTGACGGTTCTCTGGCAGCTCAACAGAAGGAAACTTCACATCTCAATCAGATCTCAGAGAACGGACCTCAAGTTGCCTCAGATTTAGTATGAAATAGAGAATTTATTTAGCTTAGAAAAAAATGCTATTCTTAACAACTTAAAATTGTCCAGTCCAGAAAGCTGATATTCTAAGAAGCCTGATACGTGGAAACGGAGGAGAAAAGATTTTTGTTGCAGCAAACAACAACAGGTGACAACATGGAGTGGTAATAAACGTGTTAAATGGGACACATTAACCCCAAATGTTAGAAATCTGTGTTTCAGACTAAAACTCTCCTCGATGAATGATCAGAACAAAATCACTAGCAAATGTCATAGAAAATATCAACTTTGATGCCAAAAATCCAAAAACTGGATGGATGGATGGATGGATGGATGGATGGATGGATGGATGGATGGATGGATGGTTGGATGGACGGACAGACGGATGGATGGTTGGATGGATGGATGGATGGATGGATGGATGGATGGATGGATGGTTGGATGGATGGTTGGATGGATGGATGGTTGGATGGATGGATGGATGGATGGATGGACGGATGGATGGATGGTTGGATGGATGGATGGATGGATGGATGGATGGATTGTGTCTTTTTTTTAGTAATTTTCTGTATTTTTTTGGTCATTTTGTGTCTTTTTCTCATAATTATGTGTCTTTTTTTGTCATTTTGTGTATTTATTGGGTCATTTTGTGTCTTTTTTGGTCATTTTGTGTTTTTTCAGTAATTTTGTCTTTTTTTTGGTAATTTTCTGTCTTTTTTTTTGTAATTTATTCATTTTTCTGTCATTTTGTGTCTTTTTTTTAGTAGAGGGACGAACCTGATACACAGAAGTCTCATCAAAACAAATCCTCCTTTAATATTGTTATTTTAATTATACAGAGAGAATTATCGGATCTTTTACAGTAAAAACAAAGACAGCTGCTAAATGATTTGATCCATCACCACCACCACCGTGGCCCTGAGGATCCGTCAGCTGACCCGTGACTGCTTCTGACTGGGAGACTGGTCATCACTCCTCACAGCAGCAGCACCAGTCAAACCAGTAACAGCCAGTCTGACCAGCAGCTGTCTTCACTCCTCACAGCATGAATCATCATTTAGAGGAGCAGAAACCTGAACCACCACATTAAAAACAGCTCAAACATTCATCTGCTGCAAGAGTCCGACAGGAAATACACCAAACAGCTGACTCTGTTCCTTTTGGTTCAAATGTTCATACCTTCTTTATTTCTACATTTCTACATTTTAATTGTTTTCTTTATTTCTACATATCTACATTTTAATTGTTTTCTATATTTCTACATATCTACATTTTAATTGTTTTCTATATTTCTATATTTCTACATATCTACATTTTAATACTTTTTTTCTAGATTTCTACTTTTTGAAATTGTAAATTCAGTTTTTAAATGTAAGAATTTTTGATAGCTTTTTTACTATTTAAGTTTTTATTTTTATTTTTTGTACTATTTAATAAAGGAAATCTTTATAAAAATACATTAATATGCCATTTAATGTACTTTTTTAGTAGCTTCTTTAATTATTACACAACAAACAGATACAAACAGACAAATAAATAATAAATTACAAAAAAAAGACAGAAAATGACAAAAAAAACCCCACAGAAGACAGAAAATGACTATAAAAGAGACCAAAAAGACAGAAAATGACCAAAAAAGACACAAATTTACTAAAAAAAAAAGACACAAAATGACAGAGAAAAATTACTCAAAAAAGACACAAAATGACAAAAAAATACACAGAATGATAAAAAAATACACTGAATTACAAAAAAGACTCAATTATTTAAAAAAGACACAAAATGACAAAAAAAAACCCCACAGAAGACACAAAATGACTATAAAAGAGACCAAAAAGACACAAAATGATTTAAAAAAGACACTTGTGGGCAGTTTCATCATATCTGGTGAAGTGATGCTCCTATGTGTGGCCCTGTGGTAGTGAACATGAAGAACTGTGGCCCCCTGCAGCATTAAGTGGCCCCTCCCTGAGATAAACGCTGTCTACTGTATGTCCACATGGGTAAAACTCCACCCTGAGCTGGAGACGTCCCTTCTCCCTGCTGAGGAAAGGATGGAGGCGTGAGATAAATGTTTGGAGGATGAACACGCCTCCTGTTGTATCATCAAAGGAGGCTGAGCTGATCTGTTGTTAAAGTCTGCAGAATTCACTTCAGATGAGAGTGTTAGTCATGTTTCAGACATGCATTGATGCTTTGTGCATTGTTGAGGCTTTTTGTGCATTGTTTATTTTTTTAAACCTTGGAAATCTGCCCCAACAGACTTAGATTCCCACAGCCCTTTGAGTGCTCTGAGTGCGAGATGTGAAAAAATAAAACTTTGTCATAGAGCTAAACCAAATACATCACCGGAAAGGTCTTGGCCTGGAGAGTAACATATATCAATGTGAAGGTTCTATAATATTCTTGCTTTGAGATATTGACCTTTGAACCTTAACCCTGTGGCATATTTAAATGATTATAACTAAGAGACAAAAAGGGTTACAGACATGAGACCTACTGTTATAGAAAGGTGTTGACATGGACTATAATGTGAGCATAGTCACTAAGGGGTGGGGGTGGGGGGGCTTTAGGATATGCTGAAAAAACAACAAATCCCCCATTGAACAAGACAATATTTATTATATATACACATATTGCATCTTTTTTTCGCCGTTTTTGGTCATTGTGCATCTTTTTTGGCCATTCTACATTTTTTTTGTCCATTGCATGTCTTTTGTGGTAATTTTATGTCTTTTTTGTAAGTTTATGTATTTTTTTGGTCATATTACGTCTTTTAGTCATTTTACGTCTTTTTTTTTGTCCATTTTACGTCTTTTTGGGTCATAACGTCTTTTAGTCATTTTACGTCTTTTTAAAAAAATGTATTTTACGTCTTTTTTTTAAAAACCATTTTGCGTCTTTTTTGATCATTTTATGTCTTTCTTTGGTCATTTTACGTCATTTTTGGTCATATTACGTCTTTTAGTCATTTTACGTCTTTTTTGGTCATATTACGTCTTTTAGTCATTTTACGTCTTTTTTTGTACATTTTACGTCATTTTTGGTCATATTACGTCTTTTAGTCATTTTACGTCTTTTTTTGTACATTTTACGTCTTTTTTGGTCATATTACGTCTTTTAGTCATTTTACGTCTTTTTTTTTTTTACCATTTTATGTCTTTTTTGATCATTTTATGTCTTTCTTTGGTCATTTTACGTAATTTTTGGTCATATTACGTCTTTTAGTGATTTTACGTCTTTTTTTTTTACCATTTTACGTCTGTTTTGGCCATTTTTTGTCTTTCTTTGGTCATTTTAGATCTTTTTTGATCATTTTATGTCTTTCTTTGGTCATTTTACATCTTTTTTGATCATTTTATGTCTTTCTTTGGTCATTTTACATCTTTTTTGGTCATTTTACATCCAGGAGCAGAGTTCTTCTTTAGTCCACCAGAGTTGGTTTGAGCGTTGACAGCAGCAGAAACCAGAGACCAGTTCAGTTCAATATAAAGACCTGCTGTTAGTCCTGTAGGGCTGGGCAACATATCCATATTTATCGACCTATGAGACTAGATGGTGTGTGTTTTTCTGCATCCCAGTCATTTCCTGAACCTGTTCTATAACTTTATCTTCACAGACTCTGAGTCTTGTTTGAATTAAGGTTATTTCATTCAAATTCCTTCATTTCCTCTCCCTAAACTCTGATTAATCAGCATCTGCACGTTATCAATGTGAGCAGAGGAAAGCTTCACACCTCCTGCTGCTGCACCACTCTGTCTCTTCTCTGGATCAGAACAATGTGAGTGGGTTCTCCTCACATCACCTCCTCTTCTCCTCCTCTCTGTCATCACGTATCCTCCTCCGTCGTCTCACACTGATGAGAACCAGGCGGCCGGCCGGCGGCTTTCATACGTTAAATTCTCTGTTTTGAATTCCTTCTCACGTCTCATAAAACGAGGAGGAGGAGGAGGAGGAGGAGGAGGAGGAGGAGGAGGACCAAACATCAGAGCTCATGAAGCTTTATATACCATCAGTATAAAGTGCGGTGGGAAGGAAGGGGAGGCCGGGTTACACATGGACCGAGTCATTCCTCACATTCACTGGATGTGAATGTAAAGAAGGTCAGGAGAGTTCAGGTCGTCCCTGGCAACAAGGCAGCTAACTTCCTGGAAAATTCATAACTTTTTTCAGTGTTTTGTTCGGCTTCGTTCTGCATTCTCACCTGCAGAGAACCAGCTCTGAGAACCCTTTTTCCTTTTTTTAAGAGGAGCAGAGTTGTTCTTGGGTCCATCAGCAGAAGAAATCAGACGACCATCAGACAAACAGCAGAGTTCCTTTAGAGAATAAACCGCTGCTCCGTCATCAGGGCTTTCTTTTGGAATCTTTTGTCATTTTTAGTCATTTTGCATCTTTTTTTACCAAGTAAAATGTGACCAAAAAAAGACGTAAAATGACCAAAAAAAGACGCAAAATTGACAAAAACAGACATAAAATGACCAAAAAGAGATGCAAAATTACAAAAAATTCTGCAAGTTGTTTGCTTTTTTTTAATCATTTTGCATCTTTTTTGGGCAATTTTTTGGTCACTTCATATCTTTTTTTGTCCGTTTTACATTTCTTTTTTGTCCATTGTCATTTTTTTGTAATTTTGCATCTTTTTTTTTTACATTTAACGTCTTTTTTGTCCATTTTGCGTCTTTTTTTTAGCCATTTTTTAAAAAACATTTTATGTCTTTTTTTTGTCATTTTACACGTTTTTTTTTTTTTTTTTTAATCATTTTGCATCTTTTTTTACCTAGTAAAATGTGACCAAAAAAAGACGTAAAATTACCAAAAAAAGACGCAAAATTGACTAAAAAACACATACTAAAATGACCAAATAAGATGCAAAATGGACAAAAACAGACATAAAATGACCAAAAAGAGATGCAAAATTACAAAAAATTCTGCAAGTTGTTTGCTTTTTTTAATAATTTTGCATCTTTTTTGGGCAATTTTTTGGTCACTTGATATCTTTTTTTGTCCGTTTTACATTTCTTTTTTGTCCATTGTCATTTTTTTGTAATTTTGCATCTTTTTTTTTTACATTTAACGTCTTTTTTGTCCATTTTGCGTCTTTTTTTTAGCCATTTTTTAAAAAACATTTTATGTCTTTTTTTTGTCATTTTACATGTTTTTTTTTTTGTTTTTTTTTATCATTTTGCATCTTTTTTGGGCAATTTTTGACCAAAAAAAGACACAAAAGACCCCAAAAAACACAAAATTACAAAAAAAAAGTCCAGAAAAGGAAAGACACAAAAAGACACAAAATTACAAAAAAAAAGACATAAAAGACACAAAAATGACACAAAAAGACTCAAAATGACCAGAAAAAGACGTAAAAGACATAAAATGACCAAAAAAGACACAAAATGACCAGAAAAAGATGTAAAAGACACAAAATGACCAAAAAGTCATAAAAGACCCCAAAAAGACACAAAAAAGATACAAGATTACAAAAAAGTCTAGAAAATTATGTAAAAGACACAAAATGACCAGAAAAAGACACAAAAGACCCCAAAAGGCACAAAAAGACACAAAATTACCAAAAAAAGACATAAAACACACAAAAATGACACAAAAAGACACAAAATGACCAGAAAAAGACGTAAAAGACATAAAATGACCAAAAAGACACAAAATAATCAGAAAAAGACGTAAAAGACACAAAATGACCAAATAGTCATAAAAGACCCCAAAAAGACACAAAAAAGATGTAAAATTACAAAATACAAGTCCAGAAAAGGACGTAAAAGACACAAAAAGACACAAAATGACCAAAATAAAAGTCCAGAAAACGACGTAAAAGACTCAAAAAGACACAAAATGACCAAAACAAGACATAAAAGACACAAAAATTACACAAAATGATCAGAAAAACACGTAAAAGACACAAAATGACCAGAAAAAGACACAAAAGACCCCAAAAGGCACAAAATTACCAAAATAAAAGTCCAGAAAAGGATGTAAAAGACACAAAATGACCAAAAAATCTATAGAAAGTTCCTGAAACCAGACGACAGCGTGGATTGTTCTCTGCTGTTCTAAAGGTTTAGAGTCTGAATGTTTGATGAAGTTACTAACTGCAGATTGAACGTCAGGTTCCCGTTGTGTGCATCTCGTTTTTTTTCTGCTTTGGCTGCATGTTTGTGGTGTGTTACCTGTGAATGTGTGGAGGAGGAAAGCTGCTGAACACATTGGCTCTTTATGTTTCTAATATACCACCACCTGCTCCAACACATGACTTCATGCATGATTCATTCAGCTGCAGGACTTCTCAGGTGTCCTGCTCCATCACGTCCAGTGGTGGAAAGTAACTAAGTACTTTTACTCAAGTACTGTACTTAAGTACTATTTTGAGGTACTTGTACTTTACTTGAGTATTTCCATTTTATGTCACTTTATACTTCTACTTCACTACATTTTGAGGCAAATATTGTACTTTTTACTCCATTACATTTAGCTGACAGCTTTAGTTACTTTTCAGGTCGAGGTTTAACATAAAAAACACAATAAATGTAGGTGATTAGACACTTTTTAAAATAAACCTCATAACAGAATATTAAGTAGTCAATATGAGCCCTACCTTGAGAAAATTAAAACGCTGTATACATAACTGCATCATTAATAATAATCTAATATAATATTTGGAATATATAAAACAATCTGAGTGGGTCCATTCTGCATAACGAGTGCTTTTACTTTGATACTTTAAGTCCATTTTGATGCTGATACTTTTGTACTTTCACTTAAGTACATTTTGAATGCAGGACTTTTACTTGTAGTGGAGTAATTTCACAGTGTGGTATTAGTACTTTTACTTAAGTAAGAGATCTGAATACTTTTTCCACCTCTGATCACGTCCTTTACTCAAGAGAAACGCCATATGTGCACTTCTATAAAAGTGATCACTGATCTGGTTGGCTGGACATGCTGTGTTTTCTCCAGGAGGATCTGTTTGCTGTGAGTGTCCCTGTGGGATCATCTGCTCTGATGCTTTATTAAACCAAAGCTGTATCCACTTTCTTTTATTTCCCCATAAAACAAACACATTGGCAGCAAATTACATATTTCCTCTGCCTGAGACGCTTCTTACTTTTCAACGTTTCGCCTCCATGAAAAGCTGAAACTCTATGAAAGCTCCCTCTGTTGTCTGTTTATAATAATCCCTCTTTAATGGATCTTAAGATCTAAATAACTAACAGCTCTCTGTGATTTCTGTCTTGGCCGCAGCGCTGAAACCACCGTAGAAACTGTTTGTTGGACGCTCCGCTGTGATCTCCGTCCCAAACTGTTTCTGATTCTGTTCCATGAAGCTTGTTGAAGGGCCGGTTGGTCCCGGAGCCCTGCACCTGCTCTGATCACAACAACAACCACAAATCTGACCTGAGAATCTCTAGGCTCCGATCATGCAAAATGTGCAGAAAAGAAAGAAAACTACAACCTTTTGTTGCAATTTTATGGGGTTTTTTAATCATTTTGCATTGTTTTTGGGCAATTTTTTGACCACTTTATGGATTTTTTTTGTCCATTTTTCATATTTTTTTGTCCATTTTGTCTTTTTTTAAAAATTTTGCATCTTTTTTGCTCATTTTTGTCTTCTTTTCTTCATTTTACGTCTTTTTTGGGGGGTATTTTTTTGTCAATTTACGTGTTTTTAAAAAAAAATCATTTTGCATCTTTTTGGGCAATTTTTGGGTCACTTTATGTTTTTTTGTCCATTTTAAATATTTTTTTTTGTCCATTTTGTCATTCTTTGGTAATTTTGCATCTTTTTTTGGTCATTTTACATCTTTTTTTGTAGTTTTGTAGTCTTGAAGTTTTCTTTCTTTCTTTTCTGCACATTTTGCATATAATTTGCACTAAGTTGTATATAGTATATTGTATATTGTTAAATGTCTTTTTCTATTAGATTGTTTTATTTTTTATCTTTTTGTGGTCGGCTGTAACAAAGAAATTTCCCCGCTGTGGGATTAATAAAGTCAAATCGAATCAAACCAGATTCAGAAAACACTCATTTTAACAGCAGTGTTCTTGTGTTGTTGTTGTTGTTGTTGTTTCTGATTCTGTTCCATGAAGCTTGTTGAAGGGCCGGTTGGTCCCGGAGCCCTGCACCTGCTCTGATCACAAGAACCACAAATCTGACCTGAGAATCTCTAGGCTCCGATCATGCAAAATGTGCAGAAAAGAAAGAAAACTACAACCTTTTGTTGCAATTTTTTTGGTAATTTTATGTTTTTTTTAAATCATTTTGCATTGTTTTTGGGCAATTTTTTGATCACTTTATGGGGTTTTTTTGTCAATTCTTCGTATTTTTTTGTCCATTTTGTCATTTTTTTTTTAAATTTTGCATCTTTTTTGCTCATTTTACGTCTTTTTTTGTTCATTTTACGTCTTTTTTGGGGGGTCTTTTTTTGTCAATTTACATGGTTTTTTTTTATCATTTTGCATCTTTTGGGGCAATTTTTGGGTCACTTTATGTTTTTTTTGTCCATTTTACATATTTTTTTTGTCCATTTTGTCATTTTTTTGTAATTTTGCATCTTTTCTTGGTCATTTTACGTCTTTTTTTTGTCCATTTTGCGTCATTTTTTTGGTCATTTTACGTCTTTTGTAGTCTTGTAGTTTTCTTTCTTTCTTTTCTGCACATTTTGCATATAATTAGCACTCTGCACATTCTTCACTTAATTTGCATTAAGTTGTATATAGTATATTGTATATTGTTAAATGTCTTTTTCTATTAGATTGTTTATTTTTTATCTTTTTGTGGTCGGTTGTAACAAAGACATTTCCCTGCTGTGGGATTAATAAAGTCAAATCGAATCATACCAGACTCCATTCAGAAAACACTTGTTTTAAAGTAATGTTCTTGTGTTGTTGTTGTTGTTGTTGTTGTTGTTGTTGTTTCAGACCTGACAAAACATCAATTCAGACTTTTTACACATCAGCATCATGTTGGAGTTATTTCTGCATAATTATTGATCCATTTATTGACATTAAATCAGATAAATCTATTTATATATTAATATGATTCATGGGTAAAAAATAATAAATAAAAAAAACAACCAAATAATATGAAAACATGCCTTAATTTATACCTTCAAGGTAACTTTGGAATAATTTTTGTGTTTCAGCCTCTTAAAAACTCAACAATGCATAAAAAAAGTCCTGAATTATATCCATTGATTTCTATCTAATGCACCAGACTCCATCCAGAAAACACTCGTTTTAACAGCAGTGTTCTTGTGTTCTTGTGTTCTTGCAGACAGACGAGTTTCCATGTCCAATTTAATGCATCAACTCTTTTTCAGCAAAGGTAAAAATCACCACGACCAAGTGTAGTAACATGATTTTACTTTTTTGCAGAGATTTTTCAAATTTTGCAGTGTTTGTTTCAAAAATTTTAACGCAATCTTTTGTGTTTACTGCTTTTTTGTGTGATTTTTGGGGTGTTTTTTGTGTGTTTTTTAGTATTTTTTGTCTGTTTTTTTGTATTTAATTTATTTATTTGTATATGTTTATTTGTTAGTTTAGTTTGGGTTTTTTTTGTGGTTTTTATGGGGTTTTTTTTGTATTTTTTGGTGTATTTTTGTGTGTTTCTTTCGTTTTTTTTATGTATGTTTTTTATGTGTTTTTTGTAATTTTGTGTGTTTTTTGTGTTTTAAAATGTTGAGCCAGTAAGTCAAAATGACTTGATAATAATGAAGCTGAGCTGAAAAAGATGATAGCAGCATGTCATGGTGATTATTATTTAAGTTGCATATACAGACAGAATGAAAAAGAGTCAAAAACCAACAAAATAGCCCCAAACTCCAAAGGGTTAAAAACTCAACAATCCATAAAAAAGTCCTGAATTATATCCATTGATTTCTACCTTTGATGCACCAGACTCCATTCAGAAAACACTCGTTTTAACAGCAGTGTTCTTGTTTCAGACCTGACAAAGCATCAATTCAGACTTTTTACACATCAGCATCATGTTGGAGTTATTTCTGCATCATTTAGATCCATTTATTCACATTAAATCACCAAAAAAAAATCCCTTTATTATGAGTTCGTACTGATTAACACATAAAAGATGATAAAAATTACCAAATAACATGAAAGCATCCCTTAATTTACACCTTCAGGTTAACTTTGTGGTCATGTTTCGTGCATTTCAGCCTCTTAAAAAACGCCTTTTATTGATATTAAATCACAGATAAATCACTGTATTTGGTCTTTGGGGGGTTCTGGGCTCCAGGTTGTAATGGTCTGGGGGTTTGGGGGGTTCTGGGTTGTGGCTTGGGGGTTGTGGGGGCGTTGTGGGGGTCTGGGGGCTGTGGAGGGCAGGAGGTGTCTGCTGCCGGCCTCAGACTGTCAGATGTGGTGCGTTCTCTGGCTGCCCGCTCTGAAACGCACCAACAACAAAGCAAAAAAAGAAAAAAGAAAAAAAAAGACTTCCTGGATGAAGTAATTATCAGCCAGACGACCACAGCCGACTCTGTGAGGAAACACACGGAGAGCTTCAAAAGACTCAGTCTGCTCCACTCAAGATGAAACCTCTAAATTAATATGACTATGTGACATTTATATATATATATATATATATATATATATATATATATATATAAATATATATCAGGGGTCTCAAACTCAAATTACCTGGGGGCCACTGGAGGCAGTATCAAAATGCACTATAAATTACTTAGTAAAAATACCAAAAATGACCAAAAAAGACACAAAATTATTTAAAAAAAGACACAAAATGACCCAAAAAAGACACAAAATGACCAAAAAATACATAAAATTACTAAAAGACACAAAATCACTAAAAAAGACACAACATTACAAGACACAAAATGACTGAAAAAGCACTAAATTACTTACAAAAGACACAAAATGACAAAAAGGACACAAAATGTAATTTGTCAATTTATTTTTGTCAATGTCATAGTCATTTTTTGTCTTTTTTGGTCGTTTCATGTCTTTTTTGTCATTTTGTGTCTTTTTTGGTCATTTCATGTCTTTTTTAGTCATTTTGTGTCTTTTTTTGTCATTTTGTGTCTTTATTTGTCATTTTGTGTCTTTTTGGACATTTTGTGTCTTTTTTTAGTCATTTTGTGTCTTTTTTGGTCATTTTGTGTCTTTTCCGTCATTTGTGTCTTTTTCCATCATTTGTGTCTTTTTTTGTTATTTTGTGCCCTTTTTGTGTCTTTTTAGAAATTTTTTGTCTTTTTTTTTAGTTATTGTGTGTCTTTTTTTAGTCATTTTGTGTCTTTTTTTTAGTCATTTTGTGTCTTTTTTTGTCATTTTGTGTCTTTTCCATAATTTGTGACTTTTTCCGTCATTTGTGTCTGTTGTGTCTTTTTTAGTTATTTTGGGCCTTTTTTGGGGTACTTTTGTGTCTTTTTGTGTCTTTTTAGCAATTTTGTGTGTTTTCGTGTCTTTTTTTTCTAGTTATTTTTTGTCTTTTTTTGGTCATTTCCATCCGTTGTTTTTTTGTAACAAAATGTTTTTAACGCGTTAATTTTTGTGTAATTAATTCATCTTAATTAACGCGTGAAAGTCCCGGCCCTAGTTTTTATTTTTCACAGTTATCTGATGGTAACTGTTTGGCATTTTTTGTGTCTCACTGAAGTCCCCGTATGACACCGTGAGGTTTTGTCCTGTGTCTCTAGCAGCAGATAAACAAATAAAGATCATCAAAAACATCAAAGACCAGACAACAGAGCTGAGAGAGTGAGAGTTAATGGTTTCTCAGTGAAGATCAGACTCAGTCTGGAGGAATGTTCTCCAGCCCGAGGACAGGGATTACAGAATTAGGTTTCATTCTGTTCACAGGGGGTCAGGACGTCTGTCTGTCTTTTTTAATCTTTTTTTTTTTATAACAAACAAAAGAAAACTTTTGTAAAAAAAGATTTGTACTTAATGCAAGCCGTCAATAAACACCGAACCTTATTAAATATATCCTCATTCATCTCTCTCGTGCAGAAAATGTGGATCGCTGATTTGGACCCGAGTCGACTCGGGTCGCTGGTTTAATGAAGAAACTTCGGTAACACTTTCTATGAAGACTACATCTATAGTGCATTATGAGCGCATTCATAGTGAATTATAATGCTCATTATAATCAATCATAATGCATTATGACTGCACTCATAAACACCTATAAAGCTTCATGAAGCACTATATCAACAGTTATAAATATAGCTTATAATGACTTATAAATCCAAGTGTCTTATGAGTGCTCTTGACTGGTTATAAACTACAGGCTGACTGATGAGGCTTATAATACATTACAACTACTCATACCCCTCTATACACACACCTCAACAATCAACAATGAAACATGATGATTAGCTATAATGCATTATAAATGCGTCTATATGAACCTCACTTTACTTAAAGCATACATTGATCATTTATTTATACTTATGGCATCCTATGAGTCCTTATAACAATTGATTGTTGAGGTGTGTGTATAGAGGGCTATGAGTAGTTGTAATGTATTATAAGCCTCATCAGTCAGCCTGTAGTTTATAACCAGTCAAGAGCACTCATAAGACACTTGGATTTATAAGTCATTATAAGCTATATTTATAACTGTTGATATAGTGCATCATGAAGCTTTATATGTGTTTATGAATGCAGTCATAATGCATTATGATTGATTATAATGAGCATTATAATTCACTATGAATGCGCTCATAATGCACTATAGATGTAGTCTTCATAGAAAGTGTTAGCGAAACTTCTTTTAAAATGACTCGAGGAAAGAGTTTGAGTTGGAAGGTTCAGACTCTATAAATAAATAAATAAATTTAAATAAATAAATAAATAATGTACAAGTCATTCTTTGATGATAAACCAAAGTTGACTACCTCCATGTCCGTAGTGTTGGGCTGTTTCATTCCTCCGTGTGATTACAGCCGTAGACTCCTAGCAGAATTCTGGGTGTGTGTTCATACTTCAGTTTTATATTTCCTAATCAGAATTGAAGCTTTTTTCTTTCTTTTTAGTTACTAGGGGAAATACACAACCAGATCTCCAACCTGAACGACGGGACAGACAGTCTGTCAGCACCTCCCATAGACTCCTATGAGTAGTTGGCGGCTCATGAGTACGGTTCAAGGTTGTAAAAAAAAGCTGCAGTTTCTGTGGATTCTGGCTACAAAACCACTGAGCTCGGTTAAGAGCAGAAACCTTCCTGGTTGGGCTCTAAAAGACAGTTTAAACAGGAAATAAATTATGTAAATGCTGGAAGTGAAGGGGTTAGGAGGACGTGAGACATGGAAATTACAGAATAATTAGTTTACTAGTTAATTTGTGTCTTTTTTTGTGTAAATTTTGTGTGTTTTTTGGTAAATTTACATATTTTTTGGTAATTTTGTCTTTTTTGGTAAATGTACGTCTTTTTTGGTAATTTTGTGTCTTCTTGGTCATTTATGCCTTTTTTGTAATTTTGTATCTTTTTTGGTAAATTTGTGGTTTTTTGGTGATTGTATGTCTTTATTGGTAAATTTACGTCTTTTATGGTAATTTGTGTCTTTTTTGCTATTGTATTTTTTATATATAATTTTGTGTTTTTTTGGTAAATTTACCTAATTTTTGGTAATTTTGTGTCTTTTTTTAGGTAAACTAACATCTTTTATGGTAATTTTGTGTCTTTTTTTAGTATTGTATCTTTTTTAAATAATTTTTAATAATAGGTTTAGGACAGAAACCTTCCTGGTTGGGCTCTAAAAGACACTTTAAACAGGAAATAAATTATGTAAATGCTGGAAGTGAAGGGGTTAGGACGACGTGAGACACGGAAATTACAGAGTAATTCGTTTACTAGTTAATTTGTGTCTTTTTTTGTGTACATTTTGTGTGTTTTTTGGTACATTTACATATTTTTTGGTAATTTTGTCTTTTTTGGTAAATGTACGTCTTTTTTGGTAATTTTGTGTCTTCTTGGTCATTTATGCCTTTTTCGTAATTTTGTATCTTTTTTGGTAAATTTGTGTTTTTTTGGTGACTGTGTGTCTTTATTGGTAAATGTACGTCTTTTATGGTAATTTGTGTCTTTTTTGGTATTGTATCTTTTTTATATATAATTTTGTGTCTTTTTGGTAAATTTACATCATTTTTGGTAATTTTGTGTCTTTTTTTAGGTAAACTAACGTCTTTTATGGGAATTTCGTGTCTTTTTTTGGTATTGTATCTTTTTTTAATAATTTTGTGTCTTTTTGCTAAATTTACATCATTCTTGGTAATTTTGTCTTTTTTGGTAAATTTACTTCATTTTTGGTAATTTCGTGTCTATTTTGGGTAAATTTACGTCTTTTTTGGTAATTTTGTGTATTTTTTTATGGTAAATTTACGTATTTTGGAAAAAGTTGATTCCTTTTTTCCACACGGGACATGAACCCGTCCTCCTGGTGAAAGTCTCTGTTTGTTAAATGTTCTTAGTTACATTAGGTCATATTACACCTTTTTAAGTCTCTGTCCTCTCCCAGGTGTCATTTCCTCTAATGATCTTCTCATGAGGCTGAAATCGTCCTGCAGGCAGTCGGCTGTGTTTAATCGCAGGCTTCCTCTGAGGTCTTAGGTCAGGGGTTTCAAACTGGCGGCCCGCGGGCCAATTGTGGCCCTCGTGACAATATTTTGTGGCCCCCACCTTGATATGAAAGTTTAATGTGAGTTTTATATGAATGGCACTTTACCGTGTTGTGTGTGGAAGGTCCCTTTAATTACTGTTTTTGGTCATTTTGTGTCTTTTTTTGTGGTAATTCTGTGTCTTTTTTGTAATTTTGTGTCTTTTTTGGGTCATTTTCTGTCTTTTTTAATCATTTTGTGTCTGTTTTGGTAATTCTGTGTATTTTTTGTCATTTTGTGTATTTTTTAAAGTAATTTAGTGTTTTTTCAGTCATTTTGTTTCTTTTTTAAGTCATTTAGATTTTTTTCTGTCATTTTCTGTCTTTTTTTGGTAGTTCTGTCTTTTTTGTAATTTTGTGTCTTTTTTGGGTAATTTTCTGTCTTTTTTAATCATTTTGTGTCTGTTTTGGTAATTCTGT
>NC_081534.1:34655667-34703167 GCF_030273125.1 Centropristis striata
CATCTTTTTTGGTAATTTTGTTACTCTTTTTTGGTAATTTTGTATCTTTTTTTGGAAAGAGCAGCGATATAACTGATATAACTTAGAGGTGGAAGAAGTATTCAAAATGACTGTACTGTAAAAGTACTAATACCACAGTGTGAAGTTACTCAACTACAGTAAAGTTTCTGCAAACCACAGATCTGCTCTGTGAATCTCAACAACCTGTTCCAGATACATAAGAATGAAAATAAAACTCTGTTTTAAACACTTTGGTGAATGTTGGGCAGCAAGATACGACTCATATTTCTGATTTACTGTCAATCACCACTGGACGGTTATTAGAAGCGATTCACTGATCCAATAGGATCCCATTCTGATAAATGTGTCCATGCACGTTGTTTTACTTGTCAAGTCTATTTTTGATGCTTTATTTTGATTCTATGTACGCTGACAGTTAGAAAAAAACATTTCCAGCCTCCAACTTGTTCAGTTCGACTGAAGAAGAACCATTAAACTGTTTGTTCACCCAGAGAAGGAGGATGTAGTCTGTGACTTGGGATGGATCCAGATTTTTATCAGTATAGAAATGAAAGTTTGAGCTAAATATTCTAGCGATCCAGTGATTTGTGAGATATTTGAGTGGTGGAGCAACATTTCCCTCAGCGGAGCCCCGGCGCCCGCTGGCTGAGGCTCTTTACGTCTTTTTATTGTGGTTTCACTCACATTACTGTGATCCTGTTCATGTCCGGTACAGAAGAGCCCGTCAGACTAACTCCGAGTGGTTTAGAGACTCGATGTGTTTTTAAAGACTCGGGGAAGTGAAAGGTCGGTATGTTGGCTCTGAACCACTGAACCACTGCAGCCTGGAGATGGAAACGGCTCTTTCCATGTCAACAGCAACTGCTGCTTCTGATCAGACATGATTCATATTTCTAGCTCTGCTTCATGCTCATGTGATCCATACATTCTTCTGTCTGTTTAATGTGGCACACATACATTCATAAGAGGAACAATGTGTTCTCTCACTGTTTGGACAACTTTAATTTGAATGCTTTCACCATGGACTTCCTCTCCCTTTTCCCTTTCTCTCTCCACCTATTCCTCCTTCACCACCTCCTCCCATTCTCCTCCTCCTCCTGCTCCTCCCTGTTATCTCACCTCCTCCTCTATAATCGTTCTGTATCTGGGGGCGATGGGAGCGACAGGCTGTTGTTTTCGTCAGGATATTTACAAAAGTTTTATGTCATTTTGTGTCATTTTTTTTTATAAATGTACGCCATTTTTTGATAGTTTTGTGTCTTTTGGTGAATTTACGTCAATTTTTATAATTTTGTGACTTTTTGGGTAATTTTATATTTTTTTGGTAAAAATTTTTTTGTGATTTTGTGTCTTTTTTGCTAAATTTAAATTTTTTGGGTAATTTTGTGTCTTTTTTTTAACATACTTTTTTCTGTAAATTTTTGGTAAATGTACTTATTTTTTGGTCATTTTGTATCTTTTTTTGTAAATTCATTACTTTTTGTAATTTTGTGTCTTTTTTTGTGAATTTACGTCTTTTTGGTAAATTTTTCTTTTTTTGGTAAATTCATCTTTTTTTGGTAATTTTGTGTCGTTTTTTGATAATTTTGTGTCTTTTTGGTAAATTTACATCTTTTTGAGCATTCTGTGTCTTTTTTGTGAATATGTCTTTTTGGTAAATTTACGGCATTTTTGGTAAATTTACGTCTTATTTGGTCATTTTGTGTCTTTTTTTATAAATTCACTACTTTTTTGATAATTTTGTGTCTTTGCAAAATTTACATCCTTTTGGTCATTTTGTGTCTATTTTGTAAATATACATCTTTATGGTAAATTTACGGCATTTTTGGTAATTTTACGTCTTTTTTGAATATATGTCTTTTTAGTAAATTTACGTCTTTTTTGGTCATTTTGTGTCTTTTTTGTAAATTCACTACTTTTTGTAATTTTGTGTCTTTTTTGGAGAATTTACGTCTTTTTGGTAAGTTTGTCTTTTTTTGTAAATTTATGTCTTTTTTGGTAATTTTGTGTCTTTTTGCTGAATTTACATCTTTTTGGTAATTTGGTGTCTTTTTTGGTGAATTTACGTCTTTTTGGTAAGTTTGTGTCTTTTTGGCGAATTTACGTCTTTTTGGTAAGTTTGTCTTTTTTTGTACATTTATGTATTTTTTGGTAATTGTGTGTCTTTTTCGGTAATTTTGTGTCTTTTTTGGAAATGTTGTGTCTGGGGGAACTCGGGGAAGTGAAAGGTCGGTATGTTGGCTCTGAACCACTGAACCACTGCAGCCTGGAGATGGAAACGGCTCTTTCCATGTCAACAGCAACTGCTGCTTCTGATCAGACATGATTCATATTTCTAGCTCTGCTTCATGCTCATGTGATCCATACATTCTTCTGTCTGTTTAATGTGGCACACATACATTCATAAGAGGAACAATGTGTTCTCTCACTGTTTGGACAACTTTAATTTGAATGCTTTCACCATGGACTTCCTCTCCCTTTTCCCTTTCTCTCTCCACCTATTCCTCCTTCACTACCTCCTCCCATTCTCCTCCTCCTCCTCCTGCTCCTCCTCTATAATCGTGCTGTATCTGGGGGCGATGGGAGCGACAGGCTGTTGTTTTCTCCTCTGCTCTCTAATTATGTCGCCTGAAGACCTGATGAGAAGTCAAAGAGGCTAAATGACATGCAGACACTCGCACAAACTCACAACGTTCAAACGGCCTGTTAGCGGCCACAGAATGAAGTTAAACTGTGTGTTGTGTTCTCGTCAGGAGGAACTCTCACTGACATATACCATCACATAGAACAAACACATTTAGCTGGGATATAACTGTCATACATTGATAAAAGGATGCAGAAATATCAACAAAATGATGTGTCAAAAGTCTGATTTCATGCTTTGTCAGGTCTGTCAGCAGAAGCAAACAGCTCCTATAAACCTTATAAAATGCTCATCTCTCTGCATATCAACTGTTTTTATGCTCTTAATGTGACTGTTTTAAGAGTTCATTTCTTATTTTAAGTGTTCAACATGCTTATTTCTAGATTTAATAATCTTAATTAAAAAAATCTTGCCAAGCGAAATTATCTGTCCATGCAGCAAGATCGGATTTAGTGTTTTTATCTGGTTTTTAGACACCTTTTTACAGTGTGTAGTGGTAAAATCTGCAGCAAAGGGAAAGGCAGTGAGTTATTCAGAGAACTTGGTGAAATTGTTGTAAAAGTTGCATTCTTTGAGTGGTGTTTGATAAGAATCCAGAGCAGAGACTGTCTGCCTGCTTCTGTCGCCCCTCTTCCTGTCATGGCGGTGAAACTCACTTCCTCCTTGCTATTTACATTTCGGGACACCGAGCTCATTTCAGCACATTTCACGAGATCTGGTGGAGCAATTTTGGGGAAACCCGACCAAAAGGCTCCCTGTGGTATCTGGGCCCCAGATGTTTGGATTGTCCTCTTTAATCTCTTCATGGATCTTTTTGGTAATTTTGTGTCTTTTTTGGTAAAATTATGTCATTTTTGCATTTTTTTTGGTAAATGTACGTCTATTCTTTGGTAATTTTGTCTTTCTAGGTAAATTTATATCTTTTTTTGGTACATTTACATCTTTTTTGGTAATTGTGTGCCCTTTTTAGTAATTTTGTGTCTTTTTTGGGTAAAATTATGTCATTTTTGCATCTTTTTTGGTAAATTTACGTCTATTTTTTGGTAATTTTGTGTCTTTTTTCCGTAAAATTATGTCATTTTTGCATCTTTTTTGGTAAATTTATGTCTATTTTTTGGTAATTTTGTGTCTTTTTTTAGGTACATTTACATCTTTTTTGGAACATTTAAATCTGTTTGGTACATTTACATCTTTTTTGGTAATTTTGTGTCTTTTTTTAGGTACATTTATATCTTTTTTGGAACATTTAAATCTTTTTTGGTAATTTTGTGTCTTTTTTTGGCAAATTTTACGTCACTCTTTTAATTTTGTGTCTCTTTTGGTAAATTTACATATTTCTTTGGTCATTTTGTGTCTTTTTTAGGTAAATTTACGTTGTTTTTGGTAATTTTGTGTCATTTTTGGTAAATTTACGTCTTTTAATGTAATTTTGTCTTTTTTTGGTAAATTTATGTCATTTTTGTAATTTTGTGTCTTTTCAGGTACATTTACGGTGTTTCTTGTCATTTTGTGTAATTTTTTGGTAAATTAACATCTTTTTTGGTAATTTCGGAAATTGTTGTAAAAGTTTCATTCTTTGAGTGGTGTTTGATAAGAATCCAGAGCAGAGACTGTCTGCCTGCTTCTGTCGCCCCTCTTCCTGTCATGGCGGTGAAACTCACTTCCTCCTTGCTATTTACATTTCGGGACACCGAGCTCATTTCAGCACATTTCACGAGATCTGGTGGAGCAATTTTGGGGAAACCCGACCAAAAGGCTCCCCGTGGTATCTGGGCCCCAGATGTTTGGATTGTCCTCTTTAATCTCTTCATGGATCTTTTGGGTAATTTTGTGTCTTTTTTGGTAAAATTATGTCATTTTTGCATCTTTTTTTGGTAAATGTACGTCTATTCTTTGGTAATTTTGTCTTTCTAGGTAAATTTATATCTTTTTTTGGTACATTTACATCTTTTTTGGTAATTGTGTGCCCTTTTTAGTAATTTTGCCTTTTTTGGGTAAAATTATGTCATTTTTGCATCTTTTTTGGTAAATTTACGTCTATTTTTTGGTAATTTTGTGTCTTTTTTTAGGTAAAATTATGTCATTTTTGCATCTTTTTTTTTTTTTTTATGTCTATTTTTTGGTAATTTTGTGTCTTTTTTTAGGTACATTTATATCTTTTTTGGAACATTTAAATCTGTTTGGTACATTTGCATCTTTTTTGGTAATTTTGTGTCTTTTTTGGCAAATTTTACGTCACTCTTTTAATTTTGTGTCTCTTTTGGTAGATTTATATATTTCTTTGGTCATTTTGTGTCTTTTTTAGGTAAATTTACGTTGTTTTTGGTAATTTTGTGTCATTTTTGGTAAATTTACGTCTTTTTAAGTAATTTTGTCTTTTTTTGGTAAATTTATGTCATTTTTGTAATTTTGTGTCTTTTCAGGTAAATTGCCGGTGTTTCTTGTCATTTTGTGTAATTTTTTTGGTAAATTAACATCTTTTTTGGTAATTTTGGAAATTGTTGTAAAAGTTTCATTCTTTGAGTGGTGTTTGATAAGAATCCAGAGCAGAGACTGTCTGCCTGCTTCTGTCGCCTCTCTTCCTGTCATGGCGGTGAAACTCACTTCCTCCTTGCTATTTACATTTCGGGACACCGAGCTCATTTCAGCACATTTCACGAGATCTGGTGGAGCAATTTTGGGGAAACCCGACCAAAAGGCTCCCTGTGGTATCTGGGCCCCAGATGTTTGGATTGTCCTCTTTAATCTCTTCATGGATCTTTTGGGAAATTTTGTGTCTTTTTTGGTAAATTTACATAATTTTTGGTAGTTTTGTGTCATTTTTGGCAAATTTACGTCATTTTTGGTAATTTTGTCTTTTTTGGTAAATTCATGTCATTTTTGGTAATTTTGTATCTTTTTCAGGCAAATTAACGTCGTTTTTGGTAATTTTGTCTTTTTTGGTTAATTTATGTCATTTTTGGTAATTTGTGTCTTTTTGGAAAATTTACATCTTTTTGGCTATTTTGTCTTTTTTTGGTAAATGCGTGTCTTTGTTAGGTAAATTTATGTAGTTTTTGGTAATTTTGTGTTTTTTTTTGGTAATTTTCTGTCTTTTTTGTTAAATTTACATCTTTTTGATAATTTTGTGTCTTTTTTTGGTAATTTTGTGTCATTTTTGGTAAATTTACATCTTTTTCGTAATTTTGTGTCTTTTTTGGTAAATTTCTGTCTTTTTTGGAAAATTTACATCTTTTTGGTAATTTGTCTTTTTTTGGTCAATTTATGTCTCTTTTTGGTAATTTTGTGTCTCGGGGAAAGTGAAGGCTCGGGAAAAAACTGCAGCATCTGGTGAAATTGTTGTAAAAGTTTCATTCTTTGAGTGGTGTTTGATAAGAATCCAGAGCAGAGACTGTCTGCCTGGTTCTGTCGCCTCTCTTCCTGTCATGGCGGTGAAACTCACTTCCTCCTTGCTATTTACATTTCGGGACACCGAGCTCATTTCAGCACATTTCACGAGATCTGGTGGAGCAATTTTGGGGAAACCCGACCAGAAGGCTCCCCGTGGTATCTGGGCCCCAGATGTTTGGATTGTCCTCTTTAATCTCTTCATGGATCTTTTGGGTAATTTTGTGTCTTTTTTGGTAAAATTATGTCATTTTTGCATCTTTTTTTGGTAAATGTACGTCTATTCTTTGGTAATTTTGTCTTTCTAGGTAAATTTATATCTTTTTTTGGTACATTTACATCTTTTTTGGTAATTGTGTGCCCTTTTTAGTAATTTTGCCTTTTTTGGGTAAAATTATGTCATTTTTGCATCTTTTTTGGTAAATTTACGTCTATTTTTTGGTAATTTTGTGTCTTTTTTTAGGTAAAATTATGTCATTTTTGCATCTTTTTTTTTTTATTTATGTCTATTTTTTGGTAATTTTGTGTCTTTTTTTAGGTACATTTATATCTTTTTTGGAACATTTAAATCTGTTTGGTACATTTGCATCTTTTTTGGTAATTTTGTGTCTTTTTTGGCAAATTTTACGTCACTCTTTTAATTTTGTGTCTCTTTTGGTAGATTTATATATTTCTTTGGTCATTTTGTGTCTTTTTTAGGTAAATTTACGTTGTTTTTGGTAATTTTGTGTCATTTTTGGTAAATTTACGTCTTTTTAAGTAATTTTGTCTTTTTTTGGTAAATTTATGTCATTTTTGTAATTTTGTGTCTTTTCAGGTAAATTGCCGGTGTTTCTTGTCATTTTGTGTAATTTTTTTGGTAAATTAACATCTTTTTTGGTAATTTTGGAAATTGTTGTAAAAGTTTCATTCTTTGAGTGGTGTTTGATAAGAATCCAGAGCAGAGACTGTCTGCCTGCTTCTGTCGCCTCTCTTCCTGTCATGGCGGTGAAACTCACTTCCTCCTTGCTATTTACATTTCGGGACACCGAGCTCATTTCAGCACATTTCACGAGATCTGGTGGAGCAATTTTGGGGAAACCCGACCAAAAGGCTCCCTGTGGTATCTGGGCCCCAGATGTTTGGATTGTCCTCTTTAATCTCTTCATGGATCTTTTGGGAAATTTTGTGTCTTTTTTGGTAAATTTACATAATTTTTGGTAGTTTTGTGTCATTTTTGGCAAATTTACGTCATTTTTGGTAATTTTGTCTTTTTTGGTAAATTCATGTCATTTTTGGTAATTTTGTATCTTTTTCAGGCAAATTAACGTCGTTTTTGGTAATTTTGTCTTTTTTGGTTAATTTATGTCATTTTTGGTAATTTGTGTCTTTTTGGAAAATTTACATCTTTTTGGCTATTTTGTCTTTTTTTGGTAAATGCGTGTCTTTGTTAGGTAAATTTATGTCGTTTTTGGTAATTTTGTGTTTTTTTTGGTAATTTTCTGTCTTTTTTGTTAAATTTACATCTTTTTGACAATTTTGTGTCTTTTTTTGGTAATTTTGTGTCATTTTTGGTAAATTTACATCTTTTTCGTAATTTTGTGTCTTTTTTGGTAAATTTCTGTCTTTTTTGGAAAATTTACATCTTTTTGGTAATTTGTCTTTTTTTGGTCAATTTATGTCTCCTTTTGGTAATTTTGTGTCTCGGGGAAAGTGAAGGCTCGGGAAAAAACTGCAGCATCTGGTGAAATTGTTGTAAAAGTTGCATTCCTTGAGTGGTGTTTGATAAGAATCCAGAGCAGAGACTGTCTGCCTGCTTCTGTCGCCCCTCTTCCTGTCACGGCGGTGAAACTCACTTCCTCCTTGCTATTTACATTTCGGGACACCGAGCTCATTTCAGCACATTTCACGAGATCTGGTGGAGCAATTTTGGGGAAACCCGACCAAAAGGCTCCCTGTGTTATCTGGGCCCCAGATGTTTGGATTGTCCTCGTTAATCTCTTCATGGATCTGGTTCACCGCAGCGGTCTCTCCTCGGTTCGGCTGACAGAACCACCACGAGACAGCTTCCCCTAAACTGGGCCCAAAAAAAGATAATAAGGCAGAAAAAACCACGAGTCCACCTTTTGCGGTTCTTCCCTTTTCCTGCTCAGTGTACAGTAGTTTGTTCCAGATGACCTCAGAACGGCTGCAAGGCTGCAGGCAACTCCTCCACCGCTGGATCCAAAGCAAATACTCTGACTTCTCTGAGGCTGACAGCAGCACACGTTTGGGGGCTTCATTGATAGATGGAAGACAAAAATGTTCTTCACTTCAGATTCACCTCAGAATCCTCCGTCTGTGCTGACTGATGGATTCCCTCCCTGTGCGGTCGCCTCTCACACACATTCTCCGAACTGAAACATCGATCCTGGGCTCGAGGGAAATGGTTTTAAAGTATTAAATACTCAACACCGATAAATCCAGTTTTCTGTTTTCCAGCCGAATCGCCTTTTTGGATGATGTTTTTGTACCATTTCATCAAACTCAAATCCAGTAATTAAATCAAAATGATTTTTAAATCCCTTGTTAAACATAATCAGGTTAATCTTTGGGCTAAAATAACTCTCAACGTGTTGTCAGATTGAAGAGCAACACTTTGTATTGGCAGCCTGATTAACAGTCTGAAGAAGTTTCCTCTCCGTCGTGTTCCTCTGAGCCTAAAAGTTCCTGACCCACAGTGTTATAACAACATCAGCTTTTAGAAGCATGACAGAAATCAGTGAGTGTGTGTTTGGGCTGATGGCAGTCTCAGATTAATGTTCTCAACCTGTGAAAAAGAATATGAAATACGTTTTTGATGGATGACAGCTCAGATAAAAGCTGTGTTCCTGTAGATTTGCAGCATCAGAGCTTCATGAAAATTGACTTCTTTTTTTTTTGCCCAACTTCATTTCTACATTTCTACATTTCTACATCTACATTTTGTGGGGTTTTTCTTTTAGTAAATTTGTCTTTTTTTGGTAAATGTATATCTTTTTTGTTAATTTTGTTTCTTCTTTTGGAAATTTGGTCTTTTTGGTAAATTTATGTCTTATTTTTGGTAATTTTGTGTCTTTTTGGTAATTTTGTGTCTTTTTTTTAATACTTGTGTGTCTTTTTTGGAAAATTGACATTTTTTTTGGTAATTTTGTGTCTTTTTTTTTGTAAATTTGTTTTTTCTTTTTCATTTTGTGTCTATTTTCATGACCGGCTTATGTGCGACCTGCTAATGTGACCAGCTAATGCGTGACCAGCTAATGCTTGACCAGTTAATTCGACCGGCTAATGCGACCGGCTAATGTGCGACCGGCTAATGTGACCGGTTAATGTGCGACCTGCTAATGTGTGACCGGCTAATGTGACCGGCTAATATGCAACCGGCTAATGTGCCACCAGCTAATGTGCCACCAGCTAATGTGCGACCGGCTGATGTGCGACCTGCTAATGTGACCGGCTAATGTGCGACCTGCTAATGTGACCGGCTAATGTGACCGGCTAATGTGCGACCTGCTAATGTGCGACCTGCTTATGTGTGACTGGCTAATATGCAACCGGCCAATGTGCCACCGGCTAATGTGCGACCAGCTGATGTGACCGGCTAATGCGTTATCGGCTTATGTGCGACCTGCTAATGTGACCGGTTAATGTGCGACCTGCTAATGTGCTACTGGCTAATTTGACCGGCTAATGTGACCGGCTAATGTGCGACCTGCTTATGTGTGACTGGCTAATATGCAACCGGCCAATGTGCCACCGGCTAATGTGCGACCAGCTGATGTGACCGGCTAATGCGTGATCGGCTTATGTGCGACCTGCTAATGTGACCGGCTAATGTGCGACCTGCTAATGTGCTACCAGCTAAATTGACCGGCTAATGTGTGACCGGCTAATGTGACCGGCTAATATGCAACTGGCTAATATGACCGGCTAATATGAAACCGGCTAATGTGACCGGCTAATATGCAACCGGCTAATGTGACCGGCTAATGCGACCGGCTAATGTGCAACCGACTAATGTGACCGGCTAATGTGCGACCGGCTAATGTGACCGGTTAATGTGCGACCTTCTAATGTGCGACCGGCTAACGTAAGTCCTGCTAATGTGACCGGCTAATGCGTGATTGGCTTATGTGCGACCTGCTAATGTGACCGGCTAATGTGCAACCTGCTAATGTGACCAGCTAATGTGCGACCTGCTAATGTGCTACCAGCTAATTTGACCGGCTAATGTGTGACCGGCTAATATGCAACTGGCTAATGTGACCGGCTAATGTGACCGGCTAATATGCAACCGGCTAATGTGAGACCGGCTTTCTTGGATGTTTTAGTCCCGGGGTCATACGGAGGTGCGGGGGTGGAGCATGCAGACTCCGACATCAGTCGGTCTAACACGTTTTCATGCACTTCAGTGGTCCAGTTATAGTCAGATTAAGGCAATAATTAGTTTTTTTCAAGTGTCATCAAGGTCAAGGTCAAGGTCACGTTTATTTATAGAGCATTTTATATACAACCAAGGTTGACCAAAGTGCTTTACATAACTGAATCACAACAAAAAATCCAATGCAATACAAGATACATAATTGAATAACAATAAACTCACAAAATAAAAATAAAAGACAATTTAATCTAATAATATATGAGATGAGAAGTACAACACAACACACAGAAACAACTTTCTTCTCACGCAGGTTCAAAAGCCTGGGAGAAAAAATTAGTCTTAAGAGAAGATTTAAAATTGTCCAGTGTCTTTGACGACTGGATATGCAGCGGTAAACTGTTCCACAGCTTCGGGGCAGCCACTGCAAAAGATCGATCGCCTTTAGTTTTTAGCATTTAGACTCATCCAGGTAGGACTCATTAGACCTCAGAGCTCTGGTCGGTCTGTGAACCTGTATCAGTTCGGTCAAATAAGCTGGAGCCAATCCGTTTAAAATTTTAAAAACAAACATCAGGATCTTAAAATCTATTCTGAAACGGACAGGAAGCCAGTGTAGAGAGGCCAGAACTGGGGTTATGTGTTCCCGTTTCTGTGTGCCTGTTAAAAGACGCGCTGCAGCATTCTGTACCAGTTGCAGGCGTCGCAATGAGCGCTGGTCTAGACCTACATATAACGAGTTGCAAAAATCCAGCTTTGTAGAGATAAAAGCATGAATAACCTTCTCCAGGTTTTACCTTGGCCAGAAGTCGCAGCTGGAAAAAGGCACTTTTGACCACATAGCCGATTTGCTTATCTAGTTTAAAAATCATGTAAACGTACTGAGTGTTTCTTCTCTAGTTAAGTGCTTTCTGATCAGGGATTATGTGGACAGTGTGAAATGCAGCTCAGGCATCAGAAACAGATCAGAGCCAGCAGACGTCCATGCATGTGTTCCCTCAGACACACCCGGATAAAGACGTGCAAACACAAAACAGACGGCCCGGCACACGTGTGGTGGACTCTGCAGCGCCCCGGGGGACACGGAGACACTTCACACCACAAGGAAAACACAAAGCAAAGAGTCAGAAAGAAAACAATTAGGGATCATAGTGGGAGAGTCAACAGGCATGACGGCGTGAGTCGCTCTGCGGAGGAGGAGGAGGAGGAGGAGGAGGAGGAGGAGGAGGAGGAGGAGGAGGAGGAGGAGGCTGAGATTAATAACACTCACACTGCAAAAAGACACCTCACCATCACAATAAAAACTAGTCAACTTTTCTTCATACAGCTACAAATATTTCCATCTGGCTGCTTGTTTTAAGTATGTGAAGAGGTGAAATTATGTCAAAGTTATGATTTCTTAGTTATGCTTGAAATAAGAAGTTATTACTTTGAAATAGCAGTTTTATATATATGTCTAAAAAAAAGACACAAATGTCTAAAAAAAAGACACAAAATGACTAAAATGACACAAAATGACTAAAAAAGACATGGAATGACTAAAAAAAGACACAAAATGACTAAAAAAAGACATAAAATAACTAAAAAAGACACAAAATGATACAAAATGACTTTATACTTGTAGGTGTTGCTGAAACAGCGTTGTAACTGTTGATATTCTAGTTTCCAGCATGTATTTACTCAGTATAGGTGATAAAATCTCAGTAACAAGCTGTAATATCTGATTTAGATCATTAAGGACCAAAACACTTCAAACAAGTGAAACAGTCTAAAATAAAAACTGCTGACTAAGAAGAACTATCTGATCAGACATTAATAAGCAGATATCCTCTTGATCTGACATATTTAATCTGATTTAGAGTTCAGTTTTTGCAGTGCAGGCTGTTGGAGGTGTCTCAGTGCAGAGGCAGCCTCCTTCCCCTCCTCCTCCAGGTCCTCCTCCTCCTCCAGGTCCTCCTCCTCCTCCAGGTCCTCCTCCAGGTCCTCCTCCTCCTCCTCCAGGTCCTCCTCCTCCTCCTGTGTTCAGACAGCAGTTGGAGCCCCTCAGGACTTCAGCTCTGCACCTGGGTGGCAACAGTTGCTCATTTCTGGATCAAGTGTTTTTACACTTTTTGGCTCTTCTTCTTCTTCTTCCTCTTCTCTTCCCGCTGGTCGACAGGAACCTTTCACCAGGTGTTTGGTTCTCTGTGCCTCGTGTGAACGGACATATTTTATTTGTGGGAGCTGCCCTGAGGACTTTTTATTGAGATTTGTCACCTGGACGAGGAGGAAGCGAAGCAGCATGGACTTACACGTTTACTTCTGGCTCCTCACCACCACGCTGGTCTTCATTCACCACCATCAAGGTAAAGACTCATCAACTTCAGTACACTGATAATTGTTGGGTTCTTACCAAGATAAAAGAAAAAAAAAACCTTAGCTTTAGAAGTGTTGGATCATTTATCTTGTTTGTGTCTTTTTTTGGTCTTTTTGTGTCTAAAAACCAGAAAACAGTAAATCTGAGGGAAATGATCTTGCTGCATGGACAGATAATTTACCTTGACAAGATTTATTAAATTAAGATTATTAAATCTAGAAATAAGCACGTTGAACACTTAAAATAATAAATTAACTCTTAAAACCAGATAAATTAAAGCTGCCAGCAGTGATGAACTGGCCCGAGCAGAGTGACCTGATGATTATTTGGTTCTTACCAAGATAAAAAAAGAACTGATTGTGTCTTCTTTTGGTGATTTTACGTCTTTTGTTTCTTTTTTTGGGGTCATTTTTGTGTCTTTTTTTGCGTCTTTTTTGTGTCTGTTTTGGGTGTTTTTTTGTCTTTTTGTGTCTTTTTTGGGTCATTTAAGTCTTTTGGTGTCTTTTATTGTGTCTTTTTTGGTCATTTTGTGTCTTTTTACATCTTTTTTTTGGTCAAAAATGTACAAAACAGATAAATTAAAGCTGCAACAGTGATGAACTGGCCCAAGCAGAGTGACCTGACAATTGTTTGTTTCTTACAAATAGATAAAAAAAAACTTTTTGTGTCTTTTTTTGGGTGGTTTTTTTTTTTTGCCTTTTTGTGTCTTTTTTGGGTGATTTTACATCTTTTGTGTCTTTTTGTGTCTTTTTACATCTTCTTTTAGTTCTTTTGGTTACCAAAAAAGACAAAAAATGTACAAAAGACTGAAATTATGGTCAGGTTTTTAATCATCAAGTCAACATTTCCAATTTGTCCAATCCACACTGCAAAAAAGGTGTTTAGTCAAAAATATTTTGCATGGACGGATAATTTACCTTGACAAGATTTATTGAATTAAGATTATTAAATCTAGAAATAAGCATGTTGAACGCTTAAAATAATAAATTAACTCTTAAAACCAGATCAATTAAAGCTGCCAGTCTTTTTTGGGTGATTTTACGTCTTTTGTGTCTATTTTTGGTGTTTTCGTGTCTTTTATTGTGTCTTTTTTGGTAATGTTGTGTCTTTTTACATATTTCTTTGTAAAAATTGTATTTTATTTGGCCACAAAATGACCAAAAAAGACAAAAAATGTACAAAAGAGATAAATTAAAGCTGCCAGCAGCGATGAACTGGCCCGAGCAGAGTGACCTGCAACGTATTTGTTTCTTAACAGGATAAAAAAAACTTTTTGTGTCTTCTTTTGGTGTTTTTTTGTCTTTTTGTGTCTTTTTTCGGTGATTTTACGTCTTTTTTGTGTCATTTTGTGTCTTTTCACATCTTCTTTTGGTCTTTTGGTCTTTTGGTTACCAAAAAAAGACAAAAAATGTCCAAAAGAGATGAATTAAACTGACCCGAGCAGAGTGCACTGACAATTATTTGTTTCTTACCAAGATTTAAAAAAACCTTTAGATTTAGAAGTGTCGGATAATTTATCTTTTATTTTTAATAATTTTGTGTCTTTTTTTAGTCATTTTGTGTCTTTTTTAGTCATAGAAGTGTTGGATAATTTATCTTGTTTTAGGAGTTAATTTCTTATTTTAAGCATTCAACATGCTTATTTCTAGATTTAATAATCTTAATTTAATAAATCTTGTCAAGGTAAATTATCTGTCCATGCAGCAAGATCATTTCCCTAATTTTTTCTTGTTTTTGCGAGGTGGCTTATTGCAGTGATATCTGCATTACCTGAGCTGATATTTTCAAAGAATCCTCCCTTGTTCTCGTCTCTTGGGGAGTTCCTCAGGGCATGGACCTGTTAACAATGGTTTAACCTTCCAGAGGAGCATGACCTGCTACAGTGGCCCGGGGCCCATTGACTCCCACAGATCTCCAGGACCCCCCAGGGACTAATCCTGTAATGATCCCTTGACTTTCTTTCAGCAGGTCACATTCATCACTCGGCCAGTGGAATTATTCCACAACTGCAGGATGGATTTGACACAGACGTTCATGTTTCAGTGATCTCTTCTCCTCCAGCTCCTCAGGCTTTGCAGCTAAAAGTCATGAATTTTACCTGCAAAAAAATGGTGATGAAATGTGGTTTATTATTCATGTTCTCAGTAAGAGTTGACTTCCCATCCAGCGCCTGTCTCCACCTTTGGTTTAGGACTACACTGTAAAAAAGGTGTGTCTAAAAACCAGATCAAACAGTAAATCTGAGGGAAATGATCTTGCTGCATGGACAGATAATTTAGCTTGACAAGATTTATTAAATTAAGATTATTAAATCTAGAAATAAGCATGTTGAACACTTAAAATAATAAATTAACTCTTAAAACCAGATAAATTAAAGCTGCAAAACTGGCCCGAGCAGAGTGACCTTATGATTATTTGGTTCTTACCAAGATAAAAAAAACTTTTTTGTGTCTGTTTTTTGTCATTATGTGTCTGTGTTGGTCATTTACTGTCTTTTTTTGGTAATTTTGTCTTTTTTTTTTGTCATTTTGTGTCTTTTTTGGTCATTTTGTGTCTTTTGTTGTGTCTTATTTGGTCTTTTTGTGGTCATTTTGTGTCTTTTTGTGGTCATTTTGTGTCTTTTTACATCTCCTTTTGGTCACAAAATGACCAAAAAGACAAAAAAATGTACAAAAGAGATAAATTAAAGCTGCCAGCAGCGATGAACTGGCCCGAGCAGAGTGACCTGATGATTATTTGTTTCTTACCAAGATAAAAAAAAAAATTGTGTCGGTTTTTGGTGGTGTTTTTTTGTCTTTTGTGGTGATTTTACATCTTTTGTGTCTTTTTTTGTGTTTTTTTTGGTCATTTCGTGTCTTTTTACATCTACTTTTGGTCACGAAATGACCAAAAAATGTACAAAAGAGATAAATTAAAGCTGTAAGCAGCGATGAACTGGCCCGAGCAGAGTGCACTAGAGAGCCTAAAAGGCAGAAAGAAGAAGTTTGTTCATAAAAGATCTAAAGATTTGTGTATAAAGTGTTGAGGCTCAGTCGTGACGCTGACGGGGGACAGTGATCTTAGAGGACGCTGGACAGATTTCCCCTCCAACCTGCAGACATATTTCATATTTCTGTTCTCAGGCGTTACTTTCCTCTCTTCGACTTGTTCACCGTCCATACATCTGTCCATCCTCGCCTCTCTCTCTCTCTCCATTTATCTTTCACCACTCCAGAAACCTGAGAGTGCTTTTACTTATTTTGGTGCCAGATGGAGATGATAACAAGACAGACTTTTTTTAACCGTCTCAGAAACGATCGATACTTTGATATTCATTTTAACAAAATTGTCCTCATATTTGGTCCAGAACTTCTCTGCGCCAAGCTGGAAAAACTTGTCAGATTTTTGATCTTCCATACAGTTTCTGCTTGTCAGTCTAGCAGGAGGAATAGATCCCCATGCACTTGTTGTTGTTAGGAATCTAATGGGCCCATGTGGTTTGATTGGCGGCAACCTTGAATTGACGCCCATGTGAGTGACGAAATAAGTCAAATTTCCATGTTTTTCATATAATTATGACACCAGGAATCAAATGGAAAGGCCTTTGGGGCGGTTCAGCCAGTCTTTATTGGTGAGAAAACAGGAAAATTACATACTAGTTGGCTCATGACAATATATACCGAACAAAAATATAAACGCCCCATGTCAAATATTGATGCCACATGGAGTTATCAACTGTAAGTGAACATATGCTGACTTTTACTTGTACGACAGGATTATTTCTCTTGATTTGTGTAACATTTTTAATCCATCTCTCTGTCAGGGAACCGCCTCCATGCCGCCATGGTTGAAAAAGTGCCCTCAAGAGTGGTAAAAACGAGAGGTAGTGCCTTATTGGCTGCACTTTACATGTGCAAAAATTGATTGGGTGCCCTCTAGGGTGCCACTTCATTGAATAAATTATGATGATGTGCCCTCTAGAGCAAGAAAATTCGATCACGAGCCTCAATGAGTTCCCTTCTAGCGCCGCTCTGGTGCATCCATGGTTGAAAAAGTGTTGCTAAAGTGCCTCTAGATGCTGAAAATGAGAGGAAGTTCCTGATTGTCTGCCCTTTACACATGCAAAAAATGATTGGGTGCCCTCTAGAGTGCAAACCTAAAAAACCTGTTGTGGTTAGCTAAAGAGGTGCAGACGTTCCTCTCTCTGGTAGCCGACGAACAGGGAATGCAAAAGATGCGTTGCTTTACTTTTGCATTTACATTTACATTTAGTCATTTAGCAGACGCTTTTATCCAAAGCGACTTACAGGTGAAAAGGGGAACAATCAAGGTGTAGTGCAATAAGAGCTATTAGTGCATCAATAAGGTCTAGTGAGGATTCTTTAAGGAGTAGAGTTGTGGTGTGGTCTAGGAGAGAAGATGCTCTCTGAAGGTCTTCAGGAGGTTTTTAAAGGTAGAGAGGGACGCCCCTGCTCTGGTAGGAACTGGTAGTGGTTCCACCAGTGGGGAACAAGAAACACACAAGAGTCTGGATTGCCTTGGACCAACGGGGGGCAGAGCCAGAACCGTTCATTGGAAGAGCGCAGCGGTCGTGAGGTAGCATATGTCTGAATCAGGTTCAGGTAGGTAGGAGCAGTACCGGAGACAACTTTGTAGGCAGCATTAGAGATTTGAATTTGATGCTGCAACAGGTAGCCAGTGGAGCTCAATGAGCAGAGGTGGGACATGTGACCTGTTGGCTCGTTGTAGACCAGGAGCACCGCCGCGTTCTGGATCTGGTCTGATTTTTCTGATGTTGTAAAGTGCAAAGCGGCATGACCGGGTAACTGAGGCGACATGACTGGAAAAGGTGAGTTGGTCATCAATCATCACCCCTAAGTTTCTCACCACCTTGGTGGGGGCCAGACACAGGGAGTCATGATGATGTTGATGTTGTGGTGTATTGTAGGTTTAGGTTTAGGTTTAGGACCAGCAGGTCAGTACAGTGTACATTTTGCTCTTCTATTTCCCAATGGGCTATTTAAAAAAAATGTTGCCACTCCTGGAAGCTTTGTGCTGCTGCAAACACCTTTTGTGGACGTGTTTAGATATGGTGTCTGAGTGAATGTGACCAATGTGGTGCCATTTGGTCAACAGGTGGCGCTGCAGCAGCATCACCTAACTATACATGAAGGAATCTCTGTGTGTGTCGCTGTCCTTTGTCTATCTCAGGAACTGCTCATCCAATCGTATTCCCTCTTTGTGGCTGTATTGCTGAGGAGCCACACTAGTGCAGTGCCAAGTCTGAAGCAGCAGCATGCTGCAGAGGCCGAGCAAGGAACCTTTACACCAGGGGTCTCAAACTCGCGGCCCGCGGGCCAATTGTGGCCCTTGTGACGATATTTTGTGGCCCCCACCTTGATATGAAAGTTTAATGTGAGTTTTATATGAATGTTGTGTGTGGAAGGTCCCTTTATTGCTCCAGCTGGAGCTTTGTTTACCTTGTTTCTATGACGACGTTAACAAAAAGAAAGGCAGCTGCTACCGGACCGTTTATTATTATTATTATTATTATTATTATTATTATTATTATTATTATTATTATCTGCCGTGTTGCTGTTACCGCAAGAAGTGGAAATGTTATGAAATGTCATTTTGTCTCTTTTTTTAGTAATTTTGTGTGTTTTTTTGGTAATTTTGTGTCTTTTTTGGGGTCATTTTGTGTGTTTTTTTTGTAATTTTGTGTCTTTTTTTTAGTATTTTTGAGTCTTTTTTGTGGTCATTTTGAGTCTTTTTTAAATTATTTTGTCTTTTTTTAAATTTGTCATTTTGTGTATTTTTTTAAGTAATTTATTTTTTTTCTGTCATTTTGTGTCTTTTTTTTTGGTCATTTTAATACTGCCTCCAGCGGCCCCCAGGTAATTTGAGAATGAGACCCCTGCTTTAAAGTTTTATAGATTCCTCGGGGTCTAGAAACGGCCTGTTTGAATGGGCTCATAACGGCAAACACTGTTTTAAACACATTGTTAAAGCTGTAAAACCTTTAGGTTTAACCACCAAAACCACTTCCTTAAGGTTAGGAAAAAAGAACAGGGTTAGGCTTCCAGACGTACTGTAACGCCAGTCTGCTGGTTTAACTCGTCCACCCAGTCAGTCACTAGCCTCGTCACCTCAGTCACCTATTCATTTTTCCGTAGAGGAGGCGTGGTTTATGATCGTCTGGAGCCAAAAATGAGAAATAAATGTTGTATTGGAGCCAGAAACCTTATTTTGAGCCTTAAAATGAAGACAAAACACCCTACTAAGTCTAAACTAATATAGTAACCTTACTAACAGGTCATAATGAGCATTTGTTAATATGATGTTGTCAGGATGCAGAGAGGACTTATGTGCAAATGAGGCTGGAGACTGTAAAGATATCTCAGGAGATGTTTGGAATTGAAAACTAGTCTCGCTGGGAAAATAACAACTAGACTTGAAGTTGGTAAATTTAGAGGATAAGCTGATGGGTTGCAGCAGGGCCGGTTATTCCTACAGGCCACCAAGGCGGCTGCCTAGGGCGCCAAATTGGCAGGGGGCACAAGGGAGCGCCCTTAAGCATACATCTTTGTTTTAACAACATTGATTAACGAAACATTTTTTTATTTTTATTGCATTTGTATGTCTACATTTTATTTATTTTTAGTCTTTGCCTTTCTTAATTTGATGAAGATCTGTGTTTTCTTATTTATTTATTCGTATTTTCAATTCAGTTGTTATTGGTAAAGTTCCAAAGTTTCTAAAAATAAAAATGTTCTGAGACCATTACCTTGCTTGTAGTTCATGTATCAAATATTAGTGTACAGCATAATACATATAACATAGTGTACCTATATCAGAATGAATACATGGAATGGATGTGGTTCGAGGGGGGGGGGGCACAAAATCTCAATATCGCCTAGGGCAGCCAATGGGCTAGAACCGGCCCTGGGTTGCAGACTTTTGTCAGCGATGATGCGCATTTTTAGTTGTTGAAGCATTTCCCTTTTACAACTAAAGAATACAGATTGGTTTTGACCGACGTCAGGGATTTACCCTACGCTTCACAGCGACCGGTATCATTTAAATGAAAGTTTTTCATTGCTCCATTGATCATTGCTCACTCTGGAGGTCCGGACAGGTTCCCACAGTGCAGCAGGTCCCCAGTTGGCGCTGTGCCCTCCGTGGCTCATCACAGTCTGTTGATGGAGAGGAGAGCTCCAGTCGGGTTTTTCCAGCCTGTCTGGGGATTCCAACTGCAGACATGTGGGCTTAAACAGCTCCTTGTTAGGCTGAGCGTTTACATTGGCTGTCATGTTGGCCTCCGCACCTTTTATTACCTCCCAGGAAACTTGAGTCCACCAAGGCTAGAACAACACGAGGGACGTGAGACGATTGCTGGCGTGTTTAAATTCCACACTGTGTTCTTTAACTGCACACGATCCGCCCGCATACCTCCACCATACCTCCACCACACCTCTCCATAGGCTGCTGTGCATGCCCATAAAGGTGAAGGAAGCAAATGTTACTGATCTGCTTTCGGGGGGCTCCTACCTGCAGAGGGAATCCTGCCAATCCAAGCAGGCAGCTGACGGATTAGGCAGCTGATCCGCCTGTATATTGTCAAATAATGTCCGACCCAGTGGAGCCGGGCAGACTCTCATAACAGGGCAAGAAATTAAACTCTGGCTTGGCAAACAGTGGAGGAGGCTGCACAGAGGTTTCTCTGCTTCCCACAGTGTTTTTGTCCTGCAGTAGATGCAAACCAACACAGAGGACTAAACACATGATGGGGGAGGGGAGCTGCTCTGAGGGCCGCTAGGAGACTTTATTACTTGGAAAAAGTTACATAAAGTATAATTCATCGCCGTTAGCAAGGAAACAATAAACTACCAGAGTTCAGCATGAATTCTGAAGTCATGTTCGCTGCCACACTGCAAAAACCAACTGACAAAAATAAGAAATACATAACGAGAATTAAGCAAACACATGCTGGAAACAAGTCAAATCATCTGCCAGTGCAGTAAGCGAATTATTTAAATAAGTAAAAATATCTAGAAACTGGAAAAAACTAATGATAGCTTGAAGTAAATCCAAATCTACTTATTTTGAGCAATTGTGGCTTGAAAAGCCCGACTGTTGTAACATTAAAAATTAAAAAGTAATACTTGAATACTTGTTTTGGTGGTCAGGAAATGCTTTTGAAGCAACTAAAACTCTCAACTCAAATCAATATTTTAGGTTAAAACTCACCATATTCAACAGTTGAACAGCTTGGAAAAGCTCACAATGTCAATCCTTAAAACAAGTCTTTACACAATAAGATAATTAAATAAGCACATAAAGCTATGGTCAGTGGGTAAATTATACTCAAAGCAATATAATTAAGATACTATTGCTAGATAGAAGAAGAAAATACTTGGTGGGCTTCATGTTTTTTGCAGTGCATACAAGAGGATATTGGTCAGGACTCCAGAACTGTGTTTAACCCTTTTGGAGTCTCAAAAAGCTCTTTATTGAGCATGATAGTGTTTTGAAAGTTAAAAAAAAGATTCAAAATCACATTTTATGTTGGACTAAAGGACTAAAAAAGACACAAAATGACCAAAAAAACCCCACAAAATGACTAAAAAAAGACACAAAATGTCCAAAAAAGACACAAAATAACCAAAAAAAGACGCAAAATTACCAAAAAAGACACAAATGACCAATAAAGACACAAACTGACTTACAAAGACATGAAAAGGATTCAAAAATGGACAAAATCGCCCAAGACTCTATAGAGTTAAGCTCTTGGCTCTTTGAAATTTTATAGAGGTGGCAGTTTGAAGCTATAACTTTTAAAACTGACATGGCCATTTCCAAGGTGTCCCTTGTCCTTAGACCTTAGAATATCTAAATGAAAATGGGTTCTATGGGTTCCCATGAGCCTCCTCTTTACTGACATTTATTCTAATTCCATGCACGTTTGGCTAAAAACCAAATAGTTGTTTTTATTCAGCACAAATATGTCATTTTCGGTTCCTGCATTTGAATATTTCTGCACACTATTGAGCCCTTAAACAGTTGTGCAATTGCAAAAATTGGGTATAACTGGAAATCGGAGACTCTTGTGCAGGGGTCTCAAACTCAAATTACCTGGGGACCGCTGTTTCAGTATCAAAATGATCAAAAAAAGACACAAAATGACCAAAAAAAGACACAAAATGACCAAAAAAGACAAAAAATGACCAAAAAGACACAAACTTACTAGAAAAAAGAGACACCAAATGACAGAAAAAAAACTAAATTACTTTAAAAAAGACACTAAATGACAAAAAGACACAAAATACCACAAAATACACCGAATTACCAAAAAAGACACGTTTTTTTTTAAAAGACACAAAATGACCAAAAAAAACACAAAATGACAAAAGACACAAAATTACTAAAAATGACACAAAATGACTGAAAAAAAGAGTAAATTACTTAAAAAACAAACAAAATGACCAAAAAAAGACACAGAATTACCCAAGAAAGACACAAAATGACCAAAAAAAGACACAAAATTACCCAAAAAAGTAATTAAAGGGACCTTTAGTACCATTCATATAAAACTCACATTAAAGTGTCATATCAAGGTGGGGGCCTTGTATGAACAATATTGGTGTTAAATCTTGATTTTTGAGGAAGAATGTTGGGAAATGGTTTGATTCCAGTTTGTTTCCCCGACATGTGGTGTGTTGTTGTTGTTGGCTCAGTGGATATGAAGTAAAGACATCATGTGGTTTAGTAGAACCATAACGATGTTATTATAGGAGCTTTCACTGTTTCTGGCGTCCACAAACACAAACATCAGGCTGTGTGTATTACTGCTGCTGCAGCTCCCTCAACCACCAACGCTGCTGCCACCAAACCACTCACCCACTCAGACTGGAACCAGTAACTGTTGGTGGTAAACCATGGTCAGGACCAGGGGTGAGCAACTGGAGGCCCGGGGGCCGCATACGGCCCGCACCCTGACCTGAAGTGGCCCTCAGTACAACTCAAGGTTATTATAGTTAACGAAAACTAGAATTGAAAAAACATTTTCGTTAACTGAAATAAAAATACAAACTAGTTTTTTAAAAATCTATAACTAATAAAAACTAAAGTAAAACTAAAACTAATAAAAACTAAAACAAATAAAACTAGAGTAAAGCTAAAACTAATAAAAACTAAAACTAATAAAACTAAAGTAAAACTAAAACTAAGAAAAACTAAAACTAATAAAACTAAAGTAAAACTAAAACTAAGAAAAACTAAAACTAATAAAACTAAAGTAAAACTAAAACTAAGAAAAACTAAAACTAATTAAACTAAAGTAAAACTAAAACTAAGAAAAACTAAAACTAATAAAACTAAAGTAAAACTAAAACTAAGAAAAACTAAAACTAATTAAACTAAAGTAAAACTAAAACTAAGAAAAACTAAAACTAATAAAACTAAAGTAAAACTAAAACTAAGAAAAACTAAAACTAATAAAACTAAAGTAAAACTAAAACTAATAAAAACTAAAACTAATAAAAACTTAAACTAATAAAACTAAAGTAAAACTAAAACTAATAAAAACTAAAACTAATAAAAACTTAAACTAATAAAACTAAAGTAAAATTAAAACTAATAAAACTAAAACTAATAAAAACTAAAACTAATAAAACTAAAGTAAAACTAAAACTAATAAAAACTAAACTAAAACTAAAACTCATAAAAACTAAAGTAAAACTAAAACTAAGAAAAACTAAAACTAATAAAAACTAAACTAAAACTAAAACTCATAAAAACTAAAGTAAAACTAAGCATTTTCCCCCAAAAAATAAAAACTAATTAAAACTAGCAAACTCACTCTAAAAACAAATTAAAACTAACTGAATTTGAAAACAAAAAAACACAAAAAAACTAAATTAAAACTAAAACTAATGAAAAATCCAAAACTATTATAACCTTGATACAACTACATGCATTTGAGCATGAAATCTTAAAAGTTCAGTGTAAAAATGCACAAAATTACTTTTTAATGTTGGTCTGCTGTTCTTACACTGAAAAAAAAAAAGAAATCACAGTAAGAGGTTATTTTTTATTTGTTTCAAACCTTTTGTATTCCTATTTATACTGTTAAACACTGCAAATGATTTGGTTCTTAAGATAAAACAAACTTAGATTTAGAAGTGTTAGATAATTTATCTTGTTTTAAGAGTTAATTTCTTATTTTAAGGGTTCCACTGCTTATTTCTAGAGTTATTTTAATAGTGTATTTTTGTCTTTTTGTGTCTGTTTTGTGATTTTATTTCTTTTGTGTCTTTTTTGTTTGCTTTTTTATGTGTTTTTGGTCTTTTGGTGTCTTTTATTTGGTCATTTTATGTCTTTTTTTGGTCATTTTGTCTCTTCTTTTGGTGACCAAATGACCAAAAAAGACAAAAAATTTACAAAAGAGATGAATTAAAGCTGCCAGCAGTGATGAACTGGTCCGAGCAGAGTGACCTGATGATTATTTGGTTCTTACCAAGATAGAAAACAAACTTTAGATTTAGAAGTGTTAGATAATTTATCTTGTTTTAAGAGTTAATTTCTTATTTTAAGTGTTCAACATGCTTATTTCTAGATTTAATAATCTGAATTTAATAAATCTTGTCAAGGTAAATTATCTGTCCATGCAGCAAGATCATTTCCCTCAGATTTACTGTTTGATCTTAGCCTGGGTATACCCAGACTGCCTTGCATGCTCGAATTTAATTTCGAACTGCGGCGGGGTCTGGAAACCAGGAAGCATTCTTAGCCCTGTTTTAGGGATCCAATCACAGAGCGGGGAGGGACGGTGAGACGATGACGCGTACTACTCGGCACTTGGAAGCTTGTAGTTTTCCGGATCCAACATGGCTGCTGCAGACGCGAAACTCTCTTTAGCTGTAGATGGTGTTTTAAATAGTTTAGAGCCAAAGTTGAAAGGCGAAAGGTCTCTGGGCGGCTCCGCTGAGATCACCGGCGTTATGGTAGCGGGGCTATTAGCGTCGCTAGCGGCTATTAGCGTCGCTAGCGGCTATTAGCGTCGCTAGCGGCTATTAGCGTCGCTAGCGGCTAACAGCTAATAGCCGCTAGCGGCTAATAGCCCCGCTACCGTGGACAGCGGAGCCCCCAGAGACCTGCAGCAGCTTGTTTATTGCCCATAAAATCAGTGGATGTGTGGCTGAATGACATGAGGGGGAATAAAGCGTGAAAATAAATAATCTTGCAGAAAGCGAGAACTGGAGAAGCAAAGCAGCAGCAACACTCTCTCACAGACACACACACAACAAACATCCATCTCTGTTGCTCTACTACGTCATCTGGTATAACTGATCTGATTGGCTAAGAGCTACCTACAGACGCTTTGATAGACATTCTAAGCGCCCAATAAACGGCTCCGGAGGATCGTAAACCACACCTCCTCTACGGAGAAATGCATTGCTCGTTGCCAGACTAGCCCTCATTTGAGAATAGTCTGGTGTTAGCCAGGCTAGTTTGATCTGGTTTTAGACTAAACACCTTTTTAGCAGCGTACATGCATTAGAGCATGAAATATGTGAAGTTACTGCTCTGTAAACATATTTAAAATGTCAGTTTCACCCTATGTGGTGAAGTGAGGCTCCTGTATGTGGCCCTGTGGTGGTGTTGGTGGTCAGGAGGTATTATTGCTGTTCTGCAGCAGAGTGATGTGACCTCAGGAGGAGTTTCAGGAGCAGGGCCAGACCCCGACTGGGACTCACCGTGGCGATGCCTTGATCTGCACAACCTGTAAATGTGGAGAGGAAGTGATCCTGCAGAGAGTTCATATAAACTGCTTTCTGTTTGGGAGCCTTTTCTCTGATTTTGCATGTAAAACGAGCAGCGTTTACCTGCAGCACATGACTGCTGGGATCAGTCCTGGACCACTTACTGCTGGGATTTGAACCAGCAACCCTCTGGTTACAAGCCTGGTTCTCAAACTGATTCTCTGGACTCAGAGTGCCCCGGATGGGCTTTTCACACCGTAAAAAAAAAAAAAAAATCTTTACAAATACATATAATATAACGTTATATACATATATATATATATATATATATATTTATATATATATATATATATATATATATAATAAAGATATAACGGTATATTATATGTATTTGTAAAGATGAAGATTTTTTTATATTTATATATATATATATATATATTATTCATAGACTGTTTTTTTTGTTTTGCAAGGTCTTTTTTTCCATTAAATTTAGGATTTTACTCCAGAAAAAGTTTTTCAAGTTAACTATATATATATATATATATATATATATATATATATAATCTCATTATATTAAATTACACATTTCACCGCCCATTTTAAGGTTAATATTTGTAATCAATACAAAAATATAAACCAATAATTTACTTTCTAGTGGTATTTGCACAAACAATAAAAACCCTGTTAAATAATACAGCAAATGTCTAGAAAATTACTTTTTAAAGAAATTATGTGTAAAATAACTTTGGGTTGTTGCCTGTAATTTAACAGTAAATGTTAAAAGTGACCTTTTACAGTGTAGGGATTCAAACCTGTGACCTGCTTGTCTAACCTCGTCTGCCAGTTCATCACTGGTATATTGCATGAGTGTGTGTTTTTGGTGTGTGTGTGTGTGTGTGTGTGTGTGTGTGTGTGTTTTGGAGGACATGTGAGGACCGTGAATGAAGAGCGTGACATCTCCGTAGCAGATTGATTAAAGCTTGTCGTTTTCTGTTCAGCATCAGCACGAAACACCTCAGTTCACTTCAGTCCCGTTTGGTTTGGCAGCTCCGCCGCTGACCCGGCAGCCGCTTGGGAGGGTGTGTGTGTGTGTGTGTGTGTCTTCTTGTACATCCTACATAGTGAGGACCGGGACACGTTTTTAACCAACAGAGTGAGGACATTTCGACCGGTCCTCACTTCTTTAAAGCCTTTTTTGTGCGTGAATTCATGTGTTTTTGTGTGTGTTTTTATGTGTTCTTTTTGTGTGTTTTTTGTGTTATGTGTTTTTTATTTTGTGTTTTTACATGTGTTGTGTTTTTTGTAAAAAAAAAAAAAAATGTTTTTTGTGTGTTTTTATGTGTGTGTGTTCTAAATGTTGATCCAGTAAGTCAAAATGAAAGAATAATAATCAGGTCATATAGGTGAGGTTGTGCTGAAAACAATGATACCAAGGTTTTTCGTGGTTTATACAGAATGAAAAGGAGTCCAAAATTAACAAAATAGCCCCAAACTCCAAAGGGTTAAACACTATTGCAAAACATGCTCGTTTCAAGTATTGCTGCTTAATTTTACCTTTTAATGTTACTACAGTCGGGCTATTAAAGCCACAGTTGCTCAAAATAAGAATATTTGGATTTATTTTAAGACATTATTGGTTTTTCCAGTGTCTAGATATTTTTACTTATTTAAAGAATTCTTACAAAGAAACATTGACTTACTGCACTGGCAGATAATTTGACTTGTTTCGAGGCATGTATTTGCTTCATTCTAGTTCTTTATTTCTTATTTTTTGTCAGTTGGTTTTTGCAGTGTAAGGAGACGGGTTCATCTTTCAGAAGTGAATCCAGTCTGAAGGATAAAATCTCTGACTTGATACCTGCTAAATATCAGTGATCCCACAGTAAAAAGCACCAAGTACAGACCAGATGTTCTTTCTTTCTTTTTGTCTTCCAAATGAACATTTATGTTGTGTTTTATTTCTAACATTCCTGCTTCAGCACACACCCCGTTCACCAGGCCTGGCAGTCTGAGTCTCATTTCACTGCACAAAGTCACCTCTTAAAAACAAGGGAAAAAGTACAAAAATAAGGTGTATTTTGCTTAAAAATATTAAAAATGTTCTGCCAATGGAACAAGAAAATCTGTCTTGTCAAGACTTTCCAAAACTAGTAAAAATATCTAATCTCAATGAACCCAAAAATACCTTAGAATTAGTGTATTCTAACTAATAACAGGTGACTTTTTCTTTGTTCACATTTGAAACATTTAAATTATTTTTTATTGAGCATGATCATGTTTTGAAAACAAAAAAATGACACAAAATTACAAAAAAGACACAAAATGAAAAAAAAAGACACAAAATGACTAAAAAAGACACAAAATGAGAAAAAGACACAAAATGACAAAATAGCCCAAAACTCCATATATTTAAAAACAAGGGAAAAAAGTATAAAAATTAGGTGTATTTTGCTTAAAAATCTAATCTCAACGAAGCCACAAATACCTTAGAATTAGTGTATTCTGACTAATAACAGGTGACTTTTTCTTGATTCTAATGAAATACCCGTGAGCTATTTTCTCAATATGTTGAAAAATATTCTATAATTAATAATCAGGAAATGCTAGAGCCATCATCTTGACATAATGATATGCATAGGCATTATATTTATAGAAACCAGCAAAGTCACACTAAGAACTAAAAACAAATTTGTGTCTTTCTTTGGTCATTTTGCGTAATTTTTTGGTCCTTTTGTGTCTTTTTTGTCATTTTGTGTCTTTTTTTGGTCAATTTGTGTCTATTTTTTGGTATTTTTGTCTTTTTTGGTCATTTTTTGCATCTTTTTTGGTCATTTTGCGTCTATTTTTGGTAAATTTCTGTATTTTTTGGTCAATTTGTGTCTTTCTTTGGTCATTTTGCATCTTTTTTTGTAAATTTCTGTCTTTTTGGTCATTTTGCATATTTTTTGGTCCTTTTGTGTCTTTTTTGGGTCAATTTGTGGCTTTTTTGGGTCAATTTGTGGCTTTTTTTGGTCAATTTGTGGCTTTTCTGGGTCATTTTCTTGATACAGCTACAAAGATTTTTATCTGTATGTAGAACAGTAGTTTTTCTTAAAATTCTTGAAATAAGACAAAAGCCGTGGAATCTTTATATCAAACAAGTGAAACAGTCTAAAATAAAAACTGCTGACTAAGAAGAACTATCTCATCAGATGAAAAATAATCATATATCCCCTTGATCTGAGACATTTCATCTGACTTAGAGTTCAGTTTTTGCAGTGTTCAAACCGTCTACGGTGGTGACCCCGCGTGAGGTCAGGAAGTCGGGGTCAAGCCCACAGCTGGTAATTATCAGCCTCTACCAGGACCTCAAGGCTGAGCAGGAGTTTGACGTTTCGTTCCAGGGATGTGGTGGATTACCGCCTTCTTTCTTCAACCACCGTGAAATCGTCGCCATCGTAATGCGCCTCTGCTTCCAAAACCTTCTCCTCAAACTTGGAGGTTACCCTGGTTTCTGTTGAACACATTTACACTCAGTGTTTCCAACCAAAACACCCAACAAACTGCTACTCCTCATGAAACTGCAGTCATCTGAAAACTGGGGGGTCCGTTAGAGACAGCAGAAGTCCAGAGTAGGTCTAGATAGGGCTGGGCGATATATCGATATAAAAGATATATCGATATGTTTATAAACGTGATGTGGAATTAGCAGGCGGCAACCTCCAGGTCTGAGCAGGGAGGCAAACCAGGAAGTGCCTCAAGCTGCATTCTACCGTAAATTCCAGCAGGGGGCGCTAAGTTTGGCTGCAGAAGCATTTTGTTCCATTCATTTCAATGCAGAATGAGAAAACTTCTCACTTGATTTATTAGCTCAGAAATGTTTTTCAGGACAACATTATGGTCTCAATCACTAGTAAAAAATCATCTTCAAGACAATTTGATGTCAATAGTGTAAATAATGGCCCCATTTAGAAGAAAATAGAAGATAAAGAATCGTATGATTTGGGGCGGGGCTACCTTTGATTGACAGGTCACTAACAAGGTGAGCCGTCATGAAAATCTGTTTACACAGAGCAGAGAGGAGAGGACAGGAGAGGCTGGAAACATGACAATACTTTAATATGTGGAACAAACTTATTTTTTTTGTTTGTTTTTTTTACAACAAAAGTTTTTATGTATAAATTCAATTTTATTACAATTTTAAAAAAAAACAATTTAACAGAAAATTTCACTTTTTTCCTGGTTTCTGTCATTCGAACTGTGTTTTTCTGCATGTTTGAGTTGTTCCCACTTTTATGTTTTAATGCATTTGTTGCAGCCTGCATGTTTAGTCAATTTGTGTCTTTTTTGGTAATTTTGCGTCTATTTTTGGCATTTTCTTTTGATCATTTTGTGTCTTTTTTAGGTCAATTTGTGTCTTTTTTTGGTCATTTTGCGTGTTTTTTTGGTACATTTCTGTTTTTTTTGGTCAATTTGTGTCTTTTTTTGGACCTTTTGTGTCTTTTTTGGTCATTTTGCGTCTTTTTTTCTCCTTTTGCGTCTTCTTTGTCCTTTTGTGGCTTTATTTGGTCATTTTGTCACTTTTTTGGTCATTTTGTGTCTATTTTTGGCAGGAAAACGAATGTATATCAATATTCAGCCTAAATATATCAGGATATGACTTCTGGTCCATATTGCCCAGCCCTTTTTCCAGCTCGTCTACTTGCACTGGAGGAAAAAACAGACACAAAACTCAAGCGTCCTTTAAAAGAAAAGAGTAAAACTCCCGAGCAGCAGAAGTTTGAGCACATCACATAAAGAGTGTGTCAGAGAGGAGACGGAGACGTCAGCAGTGATTTGTGGCGTAGCGTCAAGTTTGGTTTTTTATATCTTTGTTTCACCCGGAGAACCGCAGGTCACAGCAACACAAGCTCCATTGTTCTCTCTTCAGATCGTTCTTCATGGTGCAGCAGTGATGTGTGTCTGGCAGGAGCTCTGGAAGCTCTGGAAGAGGATCACACAGCTGCAGGTTGGCACCGAGGCCTCACCTGCAACCAGATCCACCTGACAACAACAACAGGTGCAGGAGGAACCAGCGCTCACATGCTCTATTATTACTGCTGCAGGATAGGGCTGGGCGATACGGACCAGAAGTCATATTAAGATATATTTAGGCTGAATATTGACATACAGGCTGCAACTAATGCATTAAAACAAGTGGGAACAACTCAAACATGCAGAATAACACAGTTAGAATGACAGAAAACAGAAAAAAAAATGAATTTTCTGTGATAAATTGTTTTTTTTTTTTTATTGTAATAACACTGCATTTATATGTAAACATTTTTCCAAGTGCCCGCAAGTGTTTTTTTTTTTTTTTTTACAAATAAATACACAAAATTACCAAAACAGACTTAAATTGACTAAAATAGACTAAAAAATACCCCAAAAAGATACCAAATCACCCAAAAAAAAAGACAAATAAAGACATAAAATCAAAGTTGCTTTCTCGCCATTCACCCTTACTGAACTGGGTGAAAGGGCTTCAAGATCTTTAATTATTAGATAGATAGATAGATAGATAGATAGATAGATAGATAGATAGATAGATAGATAGATAGATAGATAGATAGATAGATAGATAGATAGATAGATAGATAGATAGATAGATAGATAGATAAAAAGAACAACCTAGGCATACTAGGTATACATATATATACTAATATACAGTATAAAAATATTGGTGCTGTGAAACAAATAAGGTGCAATGAACAGTGTGCATAAAAAACACAAAGTGCAAGACTCTGTTGTAATGAACCAGACTATTTGTTATTGTACAGTGTGATGGCATGTGGCAGGAAAGATTTTTTTATATCTGTCCCTTTGTCTTTCTACTGTGTGATGGACAGGGTGCTGATCATTATCCATGATGGACAGGGTGCTGATCATTATCCATGATGGACAGGGTGCTGATCATTATCCATGATGGACAGGGTGCTGATCATTATCCATGATGGACAGGGTGCTGATCATTATCCATGATGGACAGGGTGCTGATCATTGTCCATGATGGACAGGGTGCTGATCATTGTTCATGATGGACAGGGTGCTGATCATTGTCCATGATGGACAGGGTGCTGATCATTGTCCATGATGGACAGGGTGCTGATCATTATCCATGATGGACAGGGTGCTGATCATTATACATGATGGACAGGGTGCTGATCATTATCCATGATGGACAGGGTGCTGATCATTGTTCATGATGGACAGGGTGCTGATCATTGTCCATGATGGACAGGGTGCTGATCATTGTCCATGATGGACAGGGTGCTGATCATTGTCCATGATGGACAGGGTGCTGATCATTGTCCATGATGGACAGGGTGCTGATCATTGTCCATGATGGACAGGGTGCTGATCATTGTCCATGATGGACAGGGTGCTGATCATTGTCCATGATGGACAGGGTGCTGATCATTGTTCATGATGGACAGGGTGCTGATCATTATCCATGATGGACAGGGTGCTGATCATTGTCCATGATGGACAGGGTCATGTTGTGTCTTTTAATGGATATTTTGTGGGTCATTTTACATCTTTTTTGGTGATTCTGTGGGTTGTTTTGATCATTATTTGTTCATTTTGTGTCTCTTTTGTACATTTTTTGTCTTTTTTTGGTCATTTTGTGACAAAAAAAAAGACGTGAAATGACATGATTTAATAATCTTAATTTAATAAATCTTGTCAAGGTAAATTATCTGTCCATGTAGCAGGATCATTTCCCTCAGATTTACTGTTTTATCTGGTTTTTATCATTGTTGCAGTGTACCGTATACCATCTATGGTGAGGACAGCTGTTATTTTGTGCCCTTGTGTAAAATCCTAAAAATCTCTTTAGACGGCCAAACATTCCCAGTGTGCACCGAGGGCTCGATCAAAGGCTGTCTGAGGCTCCGCAGCTTTATGGGCTCTGAGTGTGTGTGTGTGTGTGTGTGTGTGTGTGTGTTCAGGTGCTCACGCTGTGGTTGTTGTGCAGTAAAGTGGAGAGGCAGAGAAACGTTTCCGCAGAGTTGTTGTTGTTGTTCCATAAGATGACTCAAGTAAAGTACTGTAAACAGAAGTGCTTGCTTCACTGAAAGTAGAAATACCACAAGTATTTTATCAGGAATAAAGTACTTAAAGTAAATGCAGTAAAATGTTCCTCTTTTATCTGATGTTTTTAGATAAATTTTCCTGCTGATCCTGCTGTTTTTTTTTTTTTATATTATAATTTATTATAAAGTTCATCATATATAAAAAGTCAGAAAAAACAGCGAGGTGACGCTGATTTTTTCAGCTGATTTGATGTGGGGTTTTTTTAGTATTAATTAAAGAATCTTTCTAAAAAATATAAGAATTAATTATATTAAATTAAAAAAAAGACCATAATGCCTTTAAAAAATTACTATAATCTCAAATATGTATATTAATTAAATATAAATAATTAAAGACATAAAAATATTTATTTTGACTTTTCCAGCTAAGTCTAATGAATTAAATAAAAAATAAAATAAAATGACCTAAAATATGTGAAAAATTCATAATTTAAAAAAGACCTCATAAACCTTTCAAAAAATAAAAATGAAATAACTAAACATGCTTTTTCTCTAAAAAGTCAGAAAAAACAGCGATTTGACGCTGATTTTTCCAACTTATTTAATTTGTGTTTTTCTTTTTTTAATAAATGAAAAATCTTTCTAAAAATACAAAAATAAGTTAGGCCTACATAAAATAAATCTTAATAAATAAATAAAAGCAAAGACCAAAATACCTTTAAAAAAATAATGAAAAAGAAAAATAACAAAATTAACTCCAAAAACATCTTAAAAAAAATAATGAATAAAACACCTGAAAAAAACTTTCGAAAAAAATTAACAAAATTACCTAAACAATTTTTTGAAGTTGACGCTGACTTTTGCAGCTGATTTGATGTGTTTTTAAGTGATATTAAATTTATTTTAAAAAAAAAATACTGTGAATAGTTATGAAAAATATGTATATCAATTAAATATAAATAAATTAAAGATCTAAAAAGAAAATTATTTTGACTTTTCCAGCTGATTTGGTTTGATTTTTTTGTTTTTTACTTAATACATTTTTTTCTAAAAATATTATAGTGAATTATAGAAAGAAAAGTTGAATTGATGAATAAATAAAACCAAAAGACCTAAAAATTAAATGAAAAAAATAAAATGAGGTAAAATAAATAAATAAATACAAGAACACCTCATAAACCTTTCAAAAAATATAAATTAAATAACTAAACATTTTTTAAATGTATATAATTAAATTTGCTGCGAGGTGACGCTGATTTTTCCAACTAATTTGGTAGTTTGTTTTTTTTACTTAATAAAAAAATGTTTCTAAAAATATAAAAAAATATATTATAGAACAGAAGCCTAATGAATAAATAACCTAAAACAAAAAAAACAAAAGACCTTAAAAAAATAAAAATAACCTAAAATAAATGTAAATAATAATTAAATAAAATGTACATAAATAAATGTATCTATAAAAAGTCAGATTTTATTCCCAGATTTGTAACAATGACTGCAGTATGAATAACATTTAAACAAATAACCGAATAAAAATTAGACATATCGAATGAAAATCTGTTTTTTAACTTAAAAGATTATTTTATTGACATAGCTTGAAAAAAGACACATTATGAAAGCATAAATATATTCAATAAAAGATACTAACCGTCCACTTGCACTTGTGTTTTCCAGCCTCGACTGTCTCCGTCACTGGCCCCACGGAGGAGGAGGGCCCCACGGGGGAGGAGGGCCCCACGGAGGAGGAGGGCCCCACGGGGGAGGAGGGCCCCACAGAGGAGGAGGGCCCCACGGAGGAGGAGGGCCCCCTGGTGCAGCTCACCCAGGTGGCCCACCGGAGAGTGAAGCGCTGCTCCTGCGAGAACCAGAAAGACAAGGAGTGTATTTTTTTCTGCCACATCGGCATCGTCTGGGTCAACACGCCGAGGTGAGCGCGTTTCCTCGCTAACGTGATAAATGTGATCATAAAACAAAGGCGAGATAAGAAGCAGCCGGTCATAGTTTCTGGACGGGAGGTTTCACACATTAACACCAAGATAAACTCTCTCTGCTCTGCGGCTCAGAGAAAATAACCATCAATCACCGTTATTTAATAACACAGCTCATAATATCATTTACAGGAGGAAAAATAAACAGATTATACTCAAAGTTTTCAAACATTAAAACATAACAATGTCGTGTTGATTTTTCTTCATCTGGATGATAAAATACCTGTCAAACAATCTGAGGGCTGAATTTCATCCTTCTGCAGTATTTTCTTTTTCTCCTTTTTCCTTCACTGTAATTTAAACGCCTGTTCAGTCCAAGACTCTGAATGTTTATCACGTCGCTGTTTGTCTCAGCCGAGTCCTTCATGGCTCGTCCTTAGTCTGGTTAATATGCGTCTTTTTTGGTAAATTTATGTCTTTTGTTTTTTGTAAATTTGTGTCTTTTTTGGTCATGTATGTCATTTTTTGGGGGCATTTTGTCTCTCTTTTTTTGTACATTTACGTCTTTTTTTTTTATTTTGTCTCTTTTTTTGGTAATTTTGTGGGGTTTTTGTTGAATTTATGTCTTTTTGGTAATTTTGTGTCTTTTTGGGTAAATTTACATCTTTTTTTAGGTAGTTTTACGTCTTCTTTGGTAAATTATGTCTTTTTTTAGGTAATTTTGTGTCTTTTTGGGTAAATTTACATCTTCTTTGGTAAATTTACGTCTTTTTGGGGTGAATTTACGTCTTTTTGGTAATTTTGTGTCTTTGGGGTAAATTTACATCTTTTTTAGGTAATTTTACGCTTTCTTTGGTAAATTTACGCATTTTTTTGGTAATTTTGTGTCTTTGGGGTAAATTTACATCGCTTTTAGATAATTTTACGTTTTCTTTGGTAAATTTATGTCTTTTTTGGTAATTTTGTGTGTTTTTTGTTGAATTTACACTTTTTTAAATTTTCTGTCTTGTTTTAGCTTCAGATTGTTGCAGATGAGCTCAGAATTTAATGTTTTTTACGCATTACTGTTAGTGCATTCACTTTATTTTTGGTGAATTTTTAAATGAGGCGTGTAGAATGAAGTGATTAAATATTACTTATGTTCAGCAGGGAAAATGATAAAGTAGAAATGTTTTGAAACTGTTTCTTCTTTTCGCTGCTCAGTTTGGTCTCATTCATCATTCTGAGTTGAAGCTGAAGGAGAGTCGAGTTCTCTTCATGTTTGATCTCTGAGATAATAAAACGTCTCCGGTAAATTACAGTGTGAAGACGATGTCACAGTCACACAGAAACACCCGAGGCGACTCGGCAAAACACCTCAAATTATACACTCATCATACACACCTCCAGCCCTGATTTATGAACTAATGTAGAACAAGAACAGGACGAAACAAGATGTCAGTGACTGAAAACCACTTTCACCGTCTGCAGGTTCTATCAACACCAACAATATACATTCCTTATGGTCTATTTATCTCAGTTTTATAAGATTTAATTACATTAATGTTAGCATGACTTGTTGGAGGGAATTTTTATAACTGAAGTGAATAAACCTGACAAAAGGTTTTAAGTGTTTGAGCTCAAATAATCATGAATTTATGACAGAAACATGTGAAATGAACATCTTCATGTACAATAAGCGTTTCTCAGACAGTTTTAGTTACAGCCCAACACTGTAAAAACACTGATTTCTTTAAGAAATCACCAAAAATCCAAAGACTGTTTGGCTGTTTACACAGAGCAGAGAGGAGAGGACAGGAGAGGCTGTTTACACAGAGCTGAGAGGAGAGGACAGGAGAGGCTGTTTACACAGAGCAGAGAGGAGAGGACAGGAGAGGCTGTTTACACAGAGCAGAGAGGAGAGGACAGGAGAGGCTGTTTACACAGAGCAGAGAGGAGAGGACAGGAGAGGCTGTTTACACAGAGCTGAGAGGAGAGGACAGGAGAGGCTGTTTACACAGAGCAGAGAGGAGAGGACAGGAGAGGCTGTTTACACAGAGCAGAGAGGAGAGGACAGGAGAGGCTGTTTACACAGAGCAGAGAGGAGAGGACAGGAGAGGCTGTTTACACAGAGCAGAGAGGAGAGGACAGGAGAGGCTGTTTACACAGAGCTGAGAGGAGAGGACAGGAGAGGCTGTTTACACAGAGCAGAGAGGAGAGGACAGGAGAGGCTGTTTACACAGAGCAGAGAGGAGAGGACAGGAGAGGCTGTTTACACAGAGCTGAGAGGAGAGGACAGGAGAGGCTGTTTACACAGAGCTGAGAGGAGAGGACAGGAGAGGCTGGAAACAGGACAATAATGAGAATATGGACAATATGTGGAGAAAACTGTTTTTATCATAATTTTACATCTTTTTTTGGTGATTTTATGTCTTTTTTGGTAAATTTACATAATTTTTTGGTAAATTTGTGTCTTTTTTTGGGTAATTTTACATCTTTTTTGTATTTTTACTGTCTATTTTAGTTGATTTAAGTTTGTTTTGGTATTTTTTGGTAATTTTATGTCTTTTTTGGTAAATTTACATAACTTTTTGGTAATCTTGTGTCTTTTTGAGGTAATTTTGTACCTTTTTTGGTAGTTTTTTGTCTATTTTAATCAATTTAAGTCTGCTTTGGTAATTTTGGAGTCTTTTTTTTTTTACAACATTTTTGACACTCGGAAAAGTGTTACTGTATAAATTCAATTGTATTTACATTTGTGATACTTTTATTAGATTAATTCAACTTTGGTTGCCTGATTTCTGTCATTCTAACTGTTATTGTGCACAAAGACTGTTTGAGTTGTTCTGATTGTGCTGATTCCATAAAGCTACAGGACTTTAGAGATTAATATATTTTTATACGTTGCAGTGAAACACGAGGAAACAGCTCGTCGGCGTTCCGAGGGTTAATGTAACTGAAAACAATGTTCAGCATGATTGTATCAGCACAGAAATCTAGCTTTTTCTTCCTCCAGCTGTTTATATTTTTAAATTGCTCGGGCCTCAAATAGAAACCAGACTCCCTTCACAATTTGGTAGCAATTAACTTCATTTTAGTTCAGTGTGCACAAGCAATGAGTGGAGGTTAGATGTGGTGCAGCCAGAGAGAAGGAGCACCTCTGCTAACGAACGGTAATTTCTGCCATGTTTCCTCGAGCTCTTTCTAAATAACCCGTTTTAACCCTGAAACACGAAGCCGCCGAGGAGACCGCAAAGAGTCGGAAATCACTGGTGGGACCCTGATGGGAACCACAGCCGGTTAACCCCTCACACGCCGCCTCACATTACAGCGCTGCATTAAAATCAGAAGCATCTGTTAGAATATGGAGCCGTGTTATTGTTATTAACGCATGAAACTCATGCTAAAAACATCTCCTTTCTTTATTTTTACAGCTTCTTCGCTTCGTTTCAGGAACCTTGCCCCGTGTTGCTCGAGGACACTGTGGGTGTTTTTCCGATAAGTCACATTAGAAAAAAAAAATAAAGAGGTGTCACCGAAATAGCTTCCAGAGATAAAGGCAGAGAGGGCTGGAGCAGCGGTGTTACTTTAGTCTAAACATAGCCCACCGTGTGGTTTCATCATAAAGACGGTTTTAAACAGCTTCACTAACGATCCGTCTGAAGCCTGCAGGCCACAGGCTTGCCACGCCAGCCTCTCTACCTGTCCACAGGCAAAGACAAAGTTATTTCTTCTTACTGGAAGAAGTCGACAAAATGTGAAACCAGAGCTCCAAGCTGAACGACAGAACAGAGCGTTTGTCAGCACCACCCGTAGACTCCTATGAGCATTTGGAGGCTCACGGTACAGAGGAAAAGCTGCAGTTTCTGTGGATTTAGGCTCCAAAACCACTGAGCCAGTTTTAGGACAGAAATCTTCCTGTTTGGGCTCTAAAAGACAGTTTAAACAGGAAATACAGGATGGAAATGCTGGAAGAGAAGGAGTTAGTAGGACGACGTCAGACACGGAAGTTACATAAAAAACGGAAGTTACATAAACAGTGTCTTTTTTGTTAAATGTGTGTATTTTTTGGTCATTTGTGTCTTTTTTGTTAATTTGACATATTTTTTGGTCATTTACGTAAATTTTTGGTAGTTTTGTGTCTTTTTTTGGTCATTTATATCATTTTTTGGTAGTTTTGTGTCTTTTTTTGGTAATTTATGTCTTTTGGTAATTTTGTGTCTTTTGGTAATTTATGTCTTTAGTTTTGTGTCTTTTTTGGTAATTTATGTCTTTCGGTAATTTTGTGTCTTTTTTGGTAAATTTACGTCTTTTTCTTGGTAATTTTGTGTCTGTTTGGTAATTTTACATGTTTTTTGGGTTAATTTATGTTTTAATTTTAATTTTGTGTCTTATTTGGTCATTTGTGTCACTTTTTGCCATTATTGTGTCATTTTTTGGTAATTTTTTCTTTTTTTTTTTGCAAATTTATGTCTTTTTTAACGTCTTTTTTAAGTTGTAAAAAGTCATTTACGTCTGTCCTCACACTGGACCTGAACCCTGTTCTCCTGGTGAAAGTCCTGGTTTGTTGAGCGACTCTCCTCCCACCCTAAGTGGACCTTGTTGTTCTTTATATCTTTGTATCCTGGCTTCCTTCTTGGTTTTTATGCTCCGTAACTTCACTTCACACGGGAACTGAACCCTGGACTCCTGGGTGAAAGTCCTGGTTTGAGAGTCTTTGGTCTTTAAAACAAACTGTTTGTCAGGAGCCAGAATCACCCTGAAAACAAGTAAAAAACGTGGTTTCCAGCCTCAGCTGTTTCTGTGAACCAGTGACATTGTTCATCATCATGTCTTGCAGCTCTGCAAACTGTTGTCTGCTTGGTTTGTGCCAACGCACAGAGCTGTCCACAAACAGGAAACAATAGGACAAAGTGTGTCTCAAACCTGTCCAAAGAATGCTCCTAAAACAAAAATAACATCCAAATAATAACCACATGGTCTTTGCTCCTGAATCTGGTTTTACAGAACCACATTTCTCTAAAGTTAGGGTGAAAATCGTTGTGGTTCGGCGCTCTTAAAGGTGTTTAAAGAGTAAAATAAATGCAGATAAGAGCCGGTGAAGTGAAGGTGTTACATGTTAGTGTCTCGTTGGTGGAAGAGTTGTTTGTTCGAACCCTTTCTGACAGTCGGATGGTGGTTCTGTTTGGCCTTAAACAATGTTAATCCGCCACCAGCCGCTCTTTGTTGGAGATATATTCCAATATAATGACTAATAAATATGTATTTGTGCTTTAAAGATGTATGTCCTCATTAGGACCCAGTGGGCTGAGAGATGCAGACAGGAAGTCGGTGTGTCTCAATACTTTGTTGGTTTTGGTGTAATTTTAATGGGATTTGTTGCCAATCAGAAAAACACAGCTTCATCATGAATTCCTCCTGCTAACTGCCATAATGTGCCAGAAAAAAAACAACTAAGTTAAGTACTTTCAGTGTTATTTTTGAAAATGGATTTTCACACATATTTTCATTTTATGGATTTGTTTTTGCAGATTTTTTCGCCCTCAGAAGCGTAAAAAGCAAACAGTGAGTTCAGTAGTTGTGCTGTCAGTCACGGCTGGTCGCCTGCAACCATCCAGAGCGGCCGAGGTCCAAACTAAAGACGGCTAATGGACACCAGCACGCTCCCGCAGGACAATCACCTTTGATGAACTCAAAGGAAAACAGTTTCCTTAACTTCTGCCATGTGGTGGAAAGATTTATCCACAGTCACTTCCCGCCAGACAACAAAATAAAACAATCTCGCTTCTCTGTTATTTCTTTTCTCAGGGTTGAACGTTTGTATTGTTTAAAGAGCTTTATAAGTTCACGGCCGTTTGTTTTCCCTCGTGTGTGTCGATCACACTCAATGATGGTTTGAAGCTGAATCCAAATGTATGACGGGACATAGTGATGGCGTTAGTCATGTGTTAGTGAGAGGAAGCGCCCTCATACTGAGCCTGAGTCAGCTCTGAAGCCACAGAAACAACCAACCAGAGACAACAGGCTGAAGGAGTTCAAAAGGAGAAAGTGACGATGAGTCTTTGAACTGAAATGAGCCAAGAATCATCCAATTAAATGATCGTTTCCAGCTTTAAAACTAAGCAGTTTATGAATGCTCTTCATGAAGGGTGTGCTCAGAGAACAGAGCGTGTGTCAGCACCACCCATAGGCTCCTATGAGCATTTGGAAGCACAGGGTACAGAGTAGCTTCTGTGAGTTAAGGTACAAAACCACTGAGCTAGGTTTAGGACAGAAAACCTACCTTTTGGGCTCCAAAAGTTTATGCTGGAATAGAAGGAGTTAGGAGGACGACGTGAGACACGGAAGTTATGGAAAAACGGTTAACTAGTTAATTTGTGCCTTTTTTTGGTCATTTTGTGTCTTTTTTGGCCAGTTTGTGTCTTTTTTTTGTTGTCATTTTGTGTCTTTTTTTGGTCAGTTTGTGTCTTTTTTTGGTCATTAGAAAATCTTTTTCTAATTTTGTGTCTTTTTTGGTAATTTTGTGTCTTTTTGGTAATTTTGTGTCTTTTTTGGTCATTTTGTGTTTTTTTGTAAATTAGTGTCTTGTTATGGTAATTCTGTGGGGTTTTTTTTGTAATTTTGTCTTTTTTGGTAATTTTGTGTCTTTTTTGGTAAATTAGTGTCTTTTTTGGAAAATTTTGCGTATTTTTTGATAATTTTGTCTTTTTCTAATTTTGTGTCTTTTTTGGTCATTTTGTGTCTTTTCTTTAAAACAGTGTTGGTGTCTCATGTTAGAACAAAAGCAAACCATGTGATTCAAACATGAGTCAAACAAACCAAAACTTTCACCAGGAGATGTAACAAAAAATATGTAAATGACTGAAATAAAAGACACAAAATGACCAAAAAAAGGCCATAAAATGAGCCAAAAGTGACGTAAAATGAACAAAAGAGACAAAAAAGTTCCAGCAGTGAACCTTCAGAAGTTCAAAAGGAGAAAGTGACGATGAGTCTTTGAACTGAAATGAGCCAAGAATCATCCAATTAAATGATCGTTTCCAGCTTTAAAACTAAGCAGTTTATGAATGCTCTTCATGAAGGGTGTGCTCAGAGAACAGAGCATTTGTCAGCACCACCCATAGGCTCCTATGAGCATTTGGAAGCATAGGGGAAAAAAGTAAAAGGCTGCAGTTTCTGTGAGTTTAGGCACAAAACCACTGAGCTAGGTTTAGGACAGAAACCTTCTTGGTTGGGCTCTAAAAGACAGTTTAAAGAGGAAATAAATGATGGAAATGGTGGAAGAGAAGGGGTTTTAAAAAATGGTTTATTAGTTAATTTGTGTCTTTTTTGGTAATTTTGTGTCTTTTTTGGTAATTTTGCGTATTTTTTTGATAATTAAGTATTTTTTTGTAATTTTGGGTCTGTTTTGTTAATTTTGGGTCTTTTTTGGTAAATTACTGTCTTTTTTGGTAATTTTGGGTCTTTCTCGTAATTTTGTGGGGTTTTTTGGTGATTTTGTCTCTTTTTGGTAATGTTCGGTCTTTTTTTGTAAATTAGTGTCTTGTTTTGGTAATTTTGGGTCTTTTTTGGTAAATTTGTGTCTTTTTTGTAATTTTGTGTCTTTTTTTTAGAACAGTGTTGGTGTCTCATGTTAGAACAAAAGCAAACCATGTGATTCAAACATGAGTCAAACAAACCAGGACTTTCACCAGGAGACGTAACAAAAAATATGTAATGAAATAAAAGACACAAAATGACCAAAAAAAGGCCATAAAATGAGCAAAAAGTGACGTAAAATGAACAAAAGAGAAAAAAAGTTCCAGCAGTGAACCTTATCATGTCGAGACTCTCATAGGAGTCTAAGGGAGCTGTACTAGAGAATCTCATAGGAGTCTATGGGAGATATGGTAGAGACTCTCGTAGAAGTCTATGGGAGCTGTGCTTGAGACGCTCATAGGAGTCTATGGGAGCTGTGCTAGAGACTCTCATAGGAGTCTATGGGAGCTGTGCTAGAGACTCATAGGAGTCTATGGGAGCTGTGCTAGCGGGTCGGAGGCAGCAGGATGGAGTTTGGCGTGGTTTGACAGTGTGAAGTCGAGTTATTTGTTGGTGTTGCAGTCAGTCGTTGTCATGGAGACATCACCATCAAAAGATGAGTCATTAGTCGACTTATCTTCCAACATTTGTAGTTTTTTTTTGTTTTGTTTAACAGAAAACACATTTTATGTTGTGATTTTTCCTGGAAACGACAACAAAAAGAAGTGGAAGCAGCCGGCTGACGACTGGTTTGTTTGTTGGGTGGTTCAGTCTGGACGTGGTGCTGCAGAACTGATTCTGGCGCCAGGCAGGTGGAGGTGGACGCTTCGATCATCTGACTGGGTGGAGGACGTCATGTTGAGCTTTTATTTCATTTCATTTGTTTTCCCTGTAATGAAGAACGCTCCCTCCCCTTAACACGATACATTTAAAGAGGAAAAAAGACACAAAATTATCAAAATAGTAAAAAATTATCCCAAAAAAGACATAAAAGACCAGAAAAAGTCATTAAATTAACAAAAGAGACACAAAATGTCAACAAAAAGTGACATAAAATTATTAAAAATATACATACAAGACTAAAAAAGCCTTTAAATGAGCAGCAGAACAGCGTTGGTGTGTTTTATTTGTTTTCGCCGTAATGAAGAACGCTCCATCACCTTAACACGATGAATTTTAAGCAAAATAAAGACTATTGAAATGATCAAAAAAGTAATAAATGACCAAAAACAAGACATAAACTATCAAAATGTCATTAAATTAAACAAAAGAGACACAAAATCAACAACATGACCAAAATAAAAGCATAAATTGACCCAAAAAAGACATTAAAGATTTAAAAAAAAGTCATAAAATGAACAAAAGAGACACAAAATCAACAAAAATTTAATAAATGACCAAAAGGAGACATAAACGACAGAAAAGTGACGTAAAATTCCCCAAAAAAGGCCTTAAGCGAGAGGAGAACAATGTTGGACTCTCATATGAAAACAAAACTAAACCATGAGACTCAAACATGAGTCAAAGAAACCAGAACTTTCACCAGGAGACAGAAAAAAAGACAAATATAAGCATAAGCAAAAGCCTAAATTGACCCAAAAAAGACAAAATGACCACAGAAAAACCCACACAATTAAGTTTCCGAAAATCACGAAAAAAAGATTTTAAAAAGCCTTTAAATGAGCAGCAGAACAGCGTTGGTGTGTTTTATCTCATTTGTTTTCCCCGTAATGAAGAACGATCCCTCACCTTAACACGATGCATTTAAAGCAAGAAAAAAGACACAAAATTATCAAAATAGTAATAAATGACCAAAAACAAGACAATAAATGACCAAAATAAAAGCATAAATTGACCCCAAAAAGACACAAAATTATCAAAATAGTAAAAAATTATCCCCAAAAAGACATAAAAGACCAAAAAAAAAAAATTAAATTAACAAAATAGACACAAAATTAACAAAAAGTGACGTAAAATTGCACACAAAAATACATAAAAGACCAAAAAAGACTTTAAATGAGGGCAGAACGTTGGTGTCTCATGTGAGAACAAAATGAAACCTTATGATCCAAACAAACTCAGGACTTTGACCAGGGGAAAGGGGAAAAAAGACATAAATGACTGAAATAAAAGCATAAATTGAAGCAAAAAAGACATAAAAGACGCAGTTACCAAAACTGTAATAAACGACTAAAAAAAAGTAATTTAATTACCAAAAAAGTGACATAAAATTATGAAAAAAAAAAGACCCAAAAGCCCTTAAATGTGAGCAGCAGAACGGCGTTGGTGTGTTTTTATTTCATATAATCTGTTTTTCCCGTAATGAAAAACGTTCCATCACCTTAACACGATATATTTTAAGCAAGAAAAAGACACAAAATGATCAAAATATTAAAAAAATTACCCCAAAAAAAGACATAAAAGACCAAAAAAGGTCATTAAATTAACAAAAGACACACAAAATTAACAAAAAATAACGTAAAATTACAAAAAAAGACATAAAATACCAAAGACAAGACCAAAAAAAAGACCTTTAAATGAGGAGAACGGCGTTGTAAACCATATGATTCAAACATGGGTCAAACAAACCAGGACTTTCCCAAGGAGACGTAAATAAAAGACATTAAACACCAAAAAAAGTCATAAAATTAACAAAAGAGACACAACAATAGCAAAAATGTAAAAAATTACCAAAAAAAGACAAAAAAATGTCATTAAATTAACAAAAAAAGAACGCTTCCTCACCTTAACACGATACATTTAAAGCAAGAAAAAAGACACAAAATTATCAAAATAGTAATAAATGACCAAAAACAAGACATAAACTACCAAAAACAAGACAATAAATGACCAAAATAAAAGCATAAATTGACTCCAAAAAGACACAAAATTATCAAAATAGTAAAAAATTATCCCCAAAAAGACATAAAAGACCCAAAAAAAAATCATTAAATTAACAAAATAGACACAAAATTAACAAAAAGTGACGTAAAATTGCACACAAAAATACATAAAAGACCAAAAAAGACTTTAAATGAGAGCAGAACGTTGGTGTCTCATGTGAGAACAAAATGAAACCTTATGATTCAAACAAACTCAGGACTTTGACCAGGGGAAAGGGGAAAAAAGACATAAATGACTGAAATAAAAGCATAAATTGAAGCAAAAAAGACATAAAAAAATGTCATTAAATTAACAAAAAAAGAACGCTTCCTCACCTTAACCGATACATTTTAAGCAACAAAAAAAAAGACACAAAATTATGGTAAAAAGTAATAAATTACCAAAAAAAAAAAAAGATCAGCGGAGCCGTAACTCACGGAGCTGCAGTTCAACAGTTCAGGTCAGCAGGATTTATTCCTGCCTGCGCTGAAACACACACACACACACACACACACACACACACACACACCCTTTGAAACGTCAACAAAGCTAGTAGTGGAAGTGAAGCCATAAAAGTGACACAAAGGCTTAGCGGAGAGTGGAAATAAAAAGAAAGTGATGATGCAGAAACGAGTGGAAAGAGATAAAGTTGATTTATCACATCTGGAAACAGTTTACCAAGAGGTGCCGTTAACCTCAGCACTGATCCAGGGCCGGACCCCCGGCCCCGCCGTGACCTGCAGACACACCGCGGGGACGGAAAAACTCCCCACTGAGAGCAGGAAGCACATTTCACCAAATATTAAACAGTTCCGAACATGACGCTGGGATTTTTCCTGAGTTTCTTTAAAAGTTCTGGAGTTGTTCATGAGTTGGATGTCAGCTGTTGCTGATGTGCTGACTATGAGCACATTTCACCTGTTTTAGCTTCACCGCACTGGCTGCCCGTTCATTTTAGGATTCATTTTAAACTGATTTTATTTGCTTTTAAAGCTTTAAATGGTCTTGCTCCTCCTCACCTCTCTGAGCTGCTGCACCCCTACTCCCCCAGCCGCTCTCTCAGGTCAGCTGACCAGCTTCTCCTGGTACCAGAGCTGGGCTGGAGCTCAGAGGGGAACCATCTTTTGCCATCGCAGCTCCAAAACTGTGGAATGAATCGCCGCTGCACATCAGACATCCTCCTCACTGTCTCATTTTAAATCTCTTCTTAACCCCTTAACGCCTGAATTTATATAGCTGTATATAAAAAAATGTTTTATGTGTGTTTTTGCCTTTAAGTAGATGGTAAATAATGTTGAGATTATTAATTTCGCTTTTGCACAAAAAATAAATAGAAATTTTGGTATGTTGCAAATTTGCTACAGCAGGCATAATGGTCAATAATAGGATAACAATAACACAGTAATATAACAGTGAAAAAACAATGTTTTATTTATTCACCCTCGTTTATTTATATAAACCTGCAACGGCATTGGGGGAATGCAGACGCTATCTCGGCTGGTTGACTGAGTCAAACGGTTTGTCGCATATTTGCGACAGCAGGCGTTAAGGGGTTAAAACCCACCACTTCTCGTTGGCTTTTAACACCACGTAGAGTGTTGATTTTATGAATTTTTGTTTTTATTGTATTCATGCATATTTTTATTTTGTGCGGGCAGTACATTTTACATTTTATTTTATTTATTTTTATCCCATTTTTAATTCATTTTATCTTATCGCATCTTACTGTTCTATTGTTTACTACACCTCTTTGTATTGTGTTGTGTATTTATTGTTTGTGCAGCACTTTGGAAACCTTGTGTTTGCTAAAATTGTGCCAAAGTGGATTGGATTGGACTGACAGTTGAAGTGTGGCGGCAGAAAGCGCTGCACATCTGGTTCAGGGGAGATTAGCCCCTCCGACTGCCATAAACAAGCTTTAGAGGAGGCAAAATGATGAGTTCCTGCAGCCCGAAAGTGAAGAAACGTGTATTAATATTATTAATGAAGCAGAAGTCGACATGTCGAAAGGAAAAGACTAAAGATAAATGTTTAAACACACACTGAGGTCACGGACCGCCAAAGGTTTCTCTCTCAGACTGAGTGAATAAAAGTTTGTTTTTGGTTCAAATTTGCACTAAACTGGGCTCAGAACCATCTTGTGGCCTGTTGCATTATATTGTTATAATCTGTCACTTGCTGCCTGAATTTTCTGTTTCCCTTTTACAAAAAAAAAAACATTTCCACCATAAACTGGTGCAGGAAATGAAATGTTTGAGGCTCAAACTTCTTCATTTTGGTTGGTAGAAAAACATGTTGTTCAGTGTTCAGTGGGACTTAAAGACACTCTGCTGTTCATTTTAATTACGGATAGTTTTTTGAAATGTGCGAGCTCGTGCTGGCAGTGGTTAAAAAGCAGGATGGCAACAATCAAAATGCAAATTTGAGGCTGCAAAACAGCCGTTTACTTCTTTTTTGTACACAAAAAGTAATGCACTTCTTTTTCTATTAAGGAAAGGAAAATGTGTTGTTACAGAACAAGTGAAGACAAAAAAGAAAGACATAGAGGCAATCAATTACAGACAAATACAAAACAGTCATAAAAAAGAGTCAAAAAAAGTCATAAAATTGA